>NC_029794.2:30870113-30873246 GCF_000816755.2 Arachis ipaensis | reverse complement strand
AATCAAATTTTTACAAAAAATAGACTAACACCTAAATTATTTATAAATTAAATAATTTACAGACAAAAGCTAAGACATAAATTAACAAAAAAAATAAATAAATTGGTACTAATCAATTTTTAACCGAAAATAAACTAACACCTAAATTATTAATAAATTAGATAATTCACATATAAAAGATTAACACACAAATTAATAACAAAAACTAAATTGGTACTAATCAAATGTTAACAAAAAAAAGACTATTTAATTCACAGATAAAAGACTAACACATAAATTAATCAAAAAAATTAAATTGGTACTAATCAAATTTTAACAGAAAAATGACTAACATCTTCAATTTATTTATAAAAATATCCTAATCACACATCAAAGTGACATCAAATATGAACGAAACAATATGAAAATAACTAACATATACAGAGAAACAACATATAAATAACTAACCTCTTCATTGATGCTTCCAACTACGTGAGCAACGCCGTTCAATCGATACAAGCGATTTTGTTCTTCCATGACCCCACCAAACTAGAGTATCGTTGTGGCGTGAATCTTTCCCAAATCCTCTCAACCAAACTAAACTCAAACATTCAAATATACAATCTGTCACTGGCTATCGCTGTTTTATAATGTCACTACACATAAACTACGCTAAGGGTCTTGCGAATTATGCAGAATTCTTCTCCTTCCTAAATCGTTACAGGAGTGTCGCGATTTATATACATTTGATGTTCTTCATAAATCGCTATAAAGATGTCGCGATTTATAACCAATTGTTGATATTCATCAACCACTACAGGTGTGTCGTGGTTTATGTTCAATTGATATTCTTTAAAAACCACTACAAAAGTACTATAGGTTATATTCAAATGATAAAACGTGATAGAAAGCAGCATTTTATATAAAATAGTATTCGGATACAAATGTAACAAGTTTTAAATTGTTATATTTGCATAAATATAAATTCTAATTATTTTATTCATGGCATTTGCCCTTTTCATATATTGCATGTTTGCAAATAAATTGCATATTTACTTTGATATTCAAATAAGTTAATCGCTTAAAAAAATAATAAAAATCATTAATATTGCGTGAATTGTGCTTGCTTCTAATTTAAATTCTATTAGAAAGTAATATGAAATCAATAACTAAATAAACTATGTATCCCCTCTCTATGTTTAGGCTATTTTTTGTATATATATATTGGACTGTTTTGTTAATATTATAATATTTTAATGTAATAGATATGAGAAATATTTATAATAAAAAAATTGTAAATAACGATTTTAAACAAAATAAAAAATTGTGAATCATGATTTTAAATAGGATAAAATTTAAAAAGAAAAATAAAAAATAGTGAGTTATAATTTCAGTTTTTTAATTGAAGAAATTATAATTTATAAAAACGTAAATTTAATATACATACAAATCATTACCCACAATTTATAATACCTGATTTATTGGAATCACAGTTATGAAATATATCCGTTCTAGTTTATATCAGCGTATTATACAACCTCATCCATGTATTAAAAATAATTAGCGCTATTTCTATTCACTGCCACTATCAAAAGTGACAGCTTGACCCATTGGAGTGAAAGCTAGCTAACAAAACATTTTGACTAGATGAATTTAATTATTTTCCAATATTTTTTAGATTCGCCCCACCTATCATAGGAAAAGGTGATGTGTGATTTGTGATGGGTGGTGTGAGGTTAACAACCAATCACATAGTTAATATGCCTTTTACTGTTAAGGAAACATTGATTAGTGGACAATTAATCATAATTAATTATTGTGCACTTCTATATTAAAAAATTCACATAAACTCTTAAGTAAACGCACATGATATGGGCAAGTGGGCAGCAGTAAAAAAGCATTTTAATTAATGCTCAAATTATATTTACAATCACTATGCCTTAGCTTAATTGGAGACTAAAAATATTTAATTAAAAATAGTTAAAATTTGTCTTATTTAATATGCTACATAATATGATGACATAATAAAATAATATCACGTCAACCAATTATTTTATAACACATGATATTAACTTATCATATTATTATGCCATGTGATTATCTTACATAAACACCCAAAATAAGCCATCAATGAGCAACCTAAATAGCTAGAAATATATATTGGAATCAAGAATGATCACTATTGGTAACAAATTTTATAAATATTATAAATATCAAACTTTATAAATAATACAATCAAATTTGAATTACACTTATAATCATCAAACTTATTCATAAATAATATAATTAAATTAGGTTTATATTTATAATCAAAATATAAATAAAAGGATAAGGTATATTTTTTGTCTCTAAAGTTTAGCAAAAGTTTTAAAAATACCCTTACGTTTTATTTTATTTCAATTTTGTCCTAAAAGTTTTCTATTTGTATCAAATATACCCTCGACGGCTAAATTTTCAAAAAATTTAAGACCAATCTAACAATAATACTGAAAATTAGGCTTGATTTGCTTGTGTTGAAGGTTGTTATAAAATTGTTGTTGAATTGGTCTTAAATTTTTTGAAAAATTAGTCGTCAGGAATATATTTGATGCAAATAAAAAAATTTTAGGATAAAATTGAAACAAAATAAAACTTAGGAGTATTTTTGAAACTTTTGTCAAACTTCAAGAACAAAATGTATACTTTACCCTAAATAAAAATAAGGCAAGTTACATAAATAAATTATTTAAAAATTAAATTTATATAAATACAACTTTGAGAAATAGGTTACCTTCCTGTCTTATACTAATTCTGTAAACCGCTATACCGTAAACAGTTGGTAATCTGGGATATCATTTTCATCTCATTTTTTGAAAAAAAAAATTATACGAGACCATACCATTTTTTTCCACGCAATTTCCACTCTTTATCTAAACAACAACCAAAATTTCACTTTTTCACTCCTTTTCTTTTCTCACATTTTCTTTTCCCATATTTCCCCTCATTTTCCATAAAAGTGCAATAAAAAATCAAAGCGAAGTTCAATTTCTAAATAGACCTTATTTTAATTTCTTTTAAATCCATCATTCACCAAAAAAAAGAAAAAAATTCATTTGGTGAAAGATCAGCAAATTTTAAGAATAAAAAATTTCATTTTTTAATTATTTGTATCAAA
>NC_029794.2:30860818-30870108 GCF_000816755.2 Arachis ipaensis | reverse complement strand
CTTTCTAAGAATATATTTAAATTATTTAAAAATACTTTTATTTTTTAAATTAATAACTATTAATATTATCATTAGAAATTAACAAGGTTAAATTAATCTAAAAAAGTAGCTTTAAAAAATAAAAATCACTCAAAACACACCATCATAATCCGTTACACCCTATTGTGGATTAAAAATAAAACCTACAAGACATAAACTACTCTTTATCGCGGTTTATAACCAAATGGTGAAGCATAATATGCTAGAATAATATATATATATATAGTATGTACTAACTATTGAAATATATATAAATAATGTTGAATTAGCTCTAAATTCTATTTAAATCACTTGATGTAAATTTATTTAAGTGAAAAATTCATACACATATTTTATCCATTTTAAAAAAATATTAGGACCATTTTTAAAAAATAATTTTGTGACTTATTTTAGGTATAACACCCTAATACTTTTAAACTGAGTTAAGCTTTATTTGGATTATATTTAGTAGCTGATATTCAAAACTTTGTAAAAATATTTTTTTAAAACAAAGGTGAAATATTTATGTAAAATAATTTATAAATAAAATATTATCCCAAACGTTTTGGCGATCACCTTCCCTTACCGAAGGATCATCTCGATCGATCACCTTCCCTTACCGAAGGATCATATCGATATCTTGTCTTTGGGGGTCACCTTCTCTTACCGAAGGATCATTCCCTCATTTCAATTTACAATCAAGGTTATTTAGACATACACAAGAAAAGAGTTATATCAACAAAGGTATCTTTATTATATAAAATTGATGGGAGTCCCCTCCCCTTTGATTCAAAAAGTTGGGATGTTACATTCTCACCCCCTTAAAAAAGAATTTTGTCCTCAAAATTCGCGTCTTCTAAGAACATACTAATCAATCTCATCTTTTCCTAGTAGGTTTTATCTACCTTTTATCTACTTTTTTTTTATAGGAATATATGATAGTTCCTAACATACATAAGTTCAATCAATCCAGATATTCAATCAAATCAAGTAAAGTTACAAAACAGTTTTATTCTCTATTCTCATCATGAACTAACTAAGTGCACTAAATGTGAATTAAACGTTTAAGTTTAATATGATTATATATAAAATAGATTCACATGATAGATAATTTTATTCATTTTTTTTTTAATTCAAACACCAAAGAGGAAGAAAAGAAAAAAAAAATCAAGGAAGCTAATGTCAAATCAAGCTAAGTAAAAAGAATTCGAAAAAGTAAAGATAATTAGTCTCATGCAAGTCAATGGCTTCATTTGTTTTTTCCTCTAATCAAATAGGTAGTAATAGTAACATAAAGAGCATACATATCACATGTTTAAGAGAATTTCATAATAGGACATACTAAATAATCACATAGAATTTATAAAGATGCATGTACTCTTGGCTTAAATGGCCTGCGAGATAGTAGTAATAATTATAAAAATAGCATTTATAAAAAAACATAAGGATATGCATGTACTCTCGATTACAAAGACTTAAAGATGATGGATTTTGCATATGAAAGAATTTGAATGATTAAAATGTATGCGTATAAAATAAGGAAATAAAGTATAAAACGATAATCATGATAACAAAAACATCATACAACAACATGAAAATGAGAGGATAAATAAAACACATGCTAAGCATATAATGTGACAAAAATATAATTTTCTAGCTTTTTTTTGTATATCTACTCCAGAAAATAAAGAAAAATCGAGGTCACTGTTCTCACAATGCACCGCACCCCATTTTTTGCACTCTACACTAATTTATTTCTTTGATAGGGATATTCTAAGGACACTTAACTTCATCTTAATTTTTGTCATATGTCATTTTAAATACTGTAGAATTAATCATAAATTTAGAAGTTAGTCGCATGCTTATAATATTCCTAAAAAGATCAGTTTTAGCTTTTTTTTTTAAAGATAACCGGTATAAAAAGTGGGAGTCCCCTTCCCTTACTGAAGGTTCTTATCCCAAACATTTTGGCGATCACCTTCCCTTACCGAAGGATCATCTCGATCGATCCCCTTCCCTTACCGAAGGATCATCTCGATCGATCACCTTCCCTTACCGAAGGATCATATCGATATCTTGTCTTTGGGGGTCACCTTCCCTTACCGAAGGATCATTCCCTCATTTCAATTTACAATCAAGGTTATTTAGACATACACAAGAAAAGAGTTATATCAACAAAGGTATCTTTATTATATAAAATTGATGGGAGTCCCCTTCCCTTACCGAAAGTTTCCAAAAGTTTGCCGATCACCTTCCCTTACCGAAGGATCATCTCGATTCGATCACCTTCCCTTACCGAAGGATCATCTCGATTCGATCACCTTCCCTTACCGAAGGATCATCTCGATTATCTTGTCTTTGGGGGTCACCTTCCCTTACCGAATGATCATTCCCTCAGTTCTTTAATGCACATAAGATTGTTATTATAATACATAATGCGTATGAAGGAAAGAGACATTCTATCATGACATGAAAATAAAGCTAACATCTATGTTCGAAAACATTTAAAACATGACATATAAAAATTAGCACAAAAACCCCCTACCTCGAGTGAAGTTTCGCTAGGTATTCCGATGTAAATAGATGCGCTTTGTTAGTGAAGAGAGACTTGTTTCATGGCTAGACTTTGTGTATACTAGAATGTTTTGTATAGAAAAAGGGAATAGAATGAGAAAGGAAGGATCAAATAGCTCTCAGGCATGTGCAGATTATGTTAGGAGGCATTTAGGTGAAATCTTCAATCTGGATCGTCAGTTTGTGAGTCCTATAACTTTTTCTACGTTCGGAATTTGGAATTAGCTATTAGAGACAAATTTATAGATAATTAAATGAGCTTTAAAACGAATCTTAAACGAAGTAAATCGGATAACCACAACTTGAGATATTCCCGAAATACTATTAGTATATCAGGCTGGCTGATAAGAGCGCGATTTTCTACTCTGAACTCGTAACCGATTTATCTATCTAATTTAATTTGAATTTGATTTTATACTGAACTTAAGGAATAGAGATAGTATTCTTATCTTTTTATATAACTAAATATCATTCAAATTTAATAAATGTAGAATTAATTATGACTATATTTTAAAAGGTTGTTTTATTGTCGGTTAGAGATTTACTACCACTAGTGCTTTCATATGTTTAAATTTTAAATTCAAATCTTAAATCATTACCATTTTAATTAATTAATTAGTTATTAAATAATGATTTGATTCAAAAAGTTTATTTAACTTCAAAAAATAATTTATTAAAAAAAATTCAATACGTGAGAAACGATTTATAAAGATACAACATGTAATTTACTGAATTCTCTAGCAGATTATGCTTTACCATTTGGTCATAAACCATGACAACGTGCAGTGGTTTGCGATTTATGCTTTGTATTTTTCATTTATAATCTGTGAGAGGGTGTAGTGAATTATGATTGTGTATGTTTTGATTGTAATCTGTAATACCGTGTAGTGAATTATGTATAAATAGTATATTGTGGTAGGTGTAATGGTTTATATAGAATTGATTTAGGACAAAAATATAACCTGTTTTTAAAAGTTTCATTTACATAAATTTAATCTCTAAATGATTTATTCATGTAACTTGTCCATAAAAATATAAGAATATAGAGATAATTACTTTTTGTATTCATAAAAAAATTGATATTTTATTGTAAAAAAAATTGGTTAACTTATTATGTGTTACGGATCCGACCCACGGATCCTATGCCCGGAATGGTCTCCGAACCCGGTTACCTGGGTCCGACCCGCTTCGCCCTTCTAGAAGGCCCGGAACCGGCCCTCTAGAGCTCCTAACCAACTTTCAAATTCAAACGTCTCCCTTATCTTAGCCAAACAAGATAAGATAAGATAACTACCATCACCTATAAATAGAGGACCCAGGTCCCTCCAGGTATTCATTCATTCCTCACACCTTATACCTCTTAGATCCATTCTAACTTGAGCGTCGGAGTGTCTTTGCAGGTACCTCCCCCCATTGCTCCAGTCAAGTGATTCGGCATCTGCCTCAACCCGCAAGTTCTCGATCCATCTCTCAACCCGTACCAGAGACATCTTGTACATTGGCGCCGTCTGTGGGAACTTTGCAACGTTGTGGCGGCATGGCGGATAACCCAGAAGAGCAATCATCAAACTCAGATTTCTTGCGTGTAACTGAGAGCAAAAAGGAATAATGTTTCCTTAGCTTGCATCACCTTTGCATGTTTATGCACCCTTTCGCCCTACTCCAACGGCGAAATCCCAAAGGAATAATGTTTCCTTAACTTGCATCACCTTTGCATGTTTACGCATCCTTTCGCCCTACTCCAACGGTGAAATCCCAAAGGAATAATGTTTTCTTAACTTGCATCACCTTTGTAGGTTTATGCACCCTTTCGCCCTGCTCCAACGGCGAAATCTCAAAGGAATAATGTTTCCTTAACTTGCATCACCTTTGTAGGGATAACACACCTTTGTAGGGATAACACACCTTCGCCCTACTCCAACGGTGAAATCCCAAAGGAATAATGTTTCCTTAACTTGCATCACCTTTGCATGTTTATGCACCCTTTCGCCCTACTCCAACGGCGAAATCCCAAAGGAATAATGTTTCCTTAACTTACATCACCTTTGCAGCGATAACACACTTTCGCCCTATTCCAACGGCGAAATCCCAAAGGAACAATGTTACTTGCAATTACCTTCTTAGTGATAACACTCTTTATGCACCCTTGTCCTACTCCAACGGTGAAATTCCAAATCCTCTGAGCCCAAAGTCTCGCCTCCCTTTAGTGGGACACCTCCACCTCTTGGACCCTCTCATTCACCACTCCCTCATCTGTATCTCCAAGTGCCATGGCCCCATCTTCTCCCTCTACTTCGGCTCCATGCCCACCGAGGTTGCTTCTTCTTTTGAACTCTTCAAGCTCTTCCTCCAAACCCACGAGGTCACCTCTTTCAACAATGGGTTCCAAACCTCTGTCATCCGCCGCCTCACCTGTGACAACTCTGTCGCCATGATCCCCCTTCGGACCTTACTGAAAATTCATAAGGAAGCTCATCATGAACGACCTCCTTAAATGCTACCACCGTGGCCAAGCTCAGACCTCTCAGGAGCCAATAGATCAAGAAAGTTCTCAAGGTTCTTGCACAGATACGGGGGATAGCCAAATCGTGGCGGCATGACGGAGAACCTCGAGGAGCAATCCTCCACCCGACACCCCAACTCAAACACACAAAGCCCAACTTCTGAACTCCAAGATAACACTCCTCCCACCCACGGGAGGATAATAAACGCGGCACATCGCCAACCAACCCCAACCCAGCAACAACCAAGAGAGGACAATCGTCCTCCCACTGAAGCCCGGCCACCCGATGGCCTGGGAGAGAAGGCGGTCCAGATAATCCAAGAGTTGTGCCTCAGGGTGCAAAACCTCAAAGGCCGAGTCACAACCAAAGAACGGTACCACTCGGAGCATACAAGCCAAGCGACCTCCAGGACCTAATCTCATCGCGATACCAGGAACACCAGGCCCCCTGAGCAACAACACTGCAAACAGCATGATCACAACATTTTTGACGGTCGATGGACTCACGGACTCAGTCGCGAGCCTCTGCCTGACCAATGGACTTATGAATGAGGACTTCTGAAAGTATCTCACCGCGAAGCCAGTCTGGACTATGCACGAGATTCAGAGCGTCACTAAGGATTACATAAACGATGAGGAGGTGAGCCAAGTCGTGGCGGCCAATAAACGGCAGAACGGCAGTACGACACCTCGCCAAAACACCCCACCAAGAGAAAACCAAAAGGAACATTCCAAACCAACAAATGCTCAAATTACACCCTCTTGTTAGCTCCCATCACCGAGATCTACCACCAAATAGCTGACCAAGGCGTCCTTTCGAAGGCCCGACCACTTAAAGAAAGAACGGGCGGCAACAAGAATTTATATTGTGACAACCACCGAGGATACGGGCACAGAACACAGCACTGCATCGACTTAAAAGACGCTCTGGAGCAAGCCATATGAGACGGCAAGCTCTCCGAGTTCGCCAAGATCATCAGGGAGTCGAAGCGCACAGAAAGAGACAGATCACCAGAGAGGGAAGGACGCAACCCAAGGACACAAAGACAAGCCCCTCGGGAAAGTCCGGAAACAGACCCGACCATAGTCGTCAACGTCATAACAAGCAAGGATAAGCCGGAAAAGTCGAAATCGGCACTAAAAAAGAACCTCAAGGTCCTGGCAGTCAGAAACCAAACCCCAACAATCATACCAATAATGCGATAACATTCTCCCCCGAGGACTGCCAATACGGCACCTCGGCGAAAGATGCCCCCTTCGTTATCTCCGCAAAGATAGGAACCGGGCTGGTCAGAAGAATACTACTCGACACATGAGCAGATTCCAACATCCTCTTCAGGGGATCCTTCGACAAACTCGGACTCCGAAACGAAAACCTACAAACCCACCATAATGGGGTAACCGGGCTCGGGGATAACTTCCTTCAACCGGACGGCACCATCACACTTCCCCTCACCATCGGAGCCGGGAACCAAAGAAAGACCATCCTCTCCGAATTTGTCATCCTCAAGAACTCCACCACCTACAAACATCATCCTCGGGAGAAAGACCATTAACAACCTCTCGGCGGTCATCTTCACCAAATTCTTACTCATGAAGTTCCAAGCCGATGACGGCACTATCGGCACAATACACAGAGACCGGAAAGTCGCGGTAGAGTGTGAGAACACCAGCTCGACCCTCCGCAAGAGATCCCGAGATGCGGCAGGCATCTTCCTCGCCGACCTCGATGCACGCCAAGACCAAAGTCCGTGTAGAACCATGCGAGGAAATGACAAAGAGGCAGAGTGGGACCGTGCAGATAAGGTCAGGAGCATAGCACACCTACGGGAGCTAGCCCTAAAACAAAGAATAAGTCTAAGGTACAATGGCAGCACAGTACGATGAGACTTTGGACCAGGAGACCTCGTCTTACGACAAAACGATATCGGTCCACCCACTCCCGGAGAAGGGATGCTCACGCTCAACTGGGAGGGTCCCTACCAAATTAGGACGGTAATCGAAAAAAGAGCCTACATGCTCGAAAGACTAGACGGGACCAAGCTTCCAAGATCCTGAAATTCCACCAACTTACGGTGCTACTATATGTAGAAACATCCTTCCAAAGCAACAAGATTGAGGTCGTTTAAGACTATCTCTTTATCCTTTATATTTTGCCTTTTTTACTTGCATTTATTGCTTAAGTCGTTTAATCATATATTTTCTTACTGGGCACTCTTTCCTACCCACATTGGGAGGTTTTAACGAGGCCCAAACCATAAATGGAAATTCATTTTCTCAAAAGCATTGTCCCGTCCGACGGCACAAACCAAATGCGGCTACACAGGAATCGATTATCCCGATGCCAACAAAACGGATATCCAAATAAGTAAACGGCTAAACAGAAATCGATCACCCAGAAGCCAACAAACGGATATCTGAATAACAAAATGGATATCCAAATAAATGAACGGCTACCCGGGAATCGATCACCCCAAAGCCAATAAAACGGATATCCAAATAAGTGAACGGCTACCCGGGAATCGATCACCCCAAAGCCAATAAAACGAATATCCGAATAACAAAACGGATATCCAAATAAGCAAACGGCTACACGGGAATCAACTACCCCGAAGCCAACAAAACGGATATCCAAATAATAAAACGAATATCCAAATAAGTGAAAAGGCTACCCGAGAATCGATCACCCAGAAGCCAACAAACGGATATCCGAATAACAAAACGGATATCCAAATAAGTGAACGGCTACCCGGGAATCTATCACCCCGAAGCCAATAAAACAGATATCCAAATAACAGAACGGATATCCGAATAACAAAACGGATATTCAAATAAGTGAACGGCTACCCAGGAATCGATCACCCCGAAGCCAATAAAACAGATATCCAAATAACAGAACGGATATCCGAATAACAAAACAGATATCCAAATAAGTAAACGGCTACACGGGAATCGATTACCCACAGATATCCAAATAAGTGAACGGCTACCCGGGAATCGATCACCCCAAAGCCAATAAAACAGATATCCAAATAACAAAACGGATATCCAAATAACAAAAATAGTGACTCGTGAATCGATCACCCGCAAAGCCAACAAAACGGAAATCCAAATAAGCTAAATAAACAAAGTCTTGAAATCGGCCCACCAAGAGGCCTAAAATAAGTTCACAATAACGACCCAAAAAAGGCCACACAAAACAAGCATGAGCTGACGGTCTTCCAACTTGCGGAAAGCCAGACTGACCAACATCCTACCAATAAATGCAGGATGATGTCACGCCCTTTTCAGGCCCCTCACAGTCTCCCAAACTACAGAGAATCGGACTCCCCAACGACTTAGCATTGAGACCAAGAAAGCATACTCTCATGCTCTGGGGACAACTGTTCCAGACCCGATCTCCGGACCCTTCTTCAGAACGGTCATCAAACCCGACACGTGATGAGACGCCCAAACAACGTGCTCCTTGCCTGACCATGAAACGGCCAGGAACTCCCCAAATCCTCGACCTCGACTGGAAAAACCAAATAAATGATCTCCTTGCCAAACCACAAACGGCGAGGAAAAGGTTCCTCCAGCGATGAGACCGAGCACCCTCACTCTCTCGCTCCGGGGGCAACTGTTACGGATCCGACCCACGGATCCTATGCCCGGAATGGTCTCCGAACCCGGTTACCTGGGTCCGACCCGCTTCGCCCTTCTAGAAGGCCCGGAACCGGCCCTCTAGAGCTCCTAACCAACTTTCAAATTCAAACGTCTCCCTTATTTTAGCCAAACAAGATAAGATAAGATAACTACCATCACCTATAAATAGAGGACCCAGGTCCCTCCAGGTTTTCATTCATTCCTCACACCTTATACCTCTTAGATCCATTCTAACTTGAGCGTCGGAGTTTCTTTGCAGGTACCTCCCCCCATTGCTCCAGTCAAGTGATTCGACATCTGCCTCAACCCGCAAGTTCTCGATCCATCTCTCAACCCGTACCAGAGATATCTTGTACATTATGAAACATTTGATTAATTTTACAGTTAATTATTGTTAAAAAATGAATAAATAAGTGTATAAATAGTTATCAATATATAGTGATTGGTTTTTCTTATAAATGATATTTATATTTATTTTAGAACAAATAGAGTCAATGAAATCAAATGTATAAGGAAACAAAAATACAACTGCTTTTGTACCCAATGAAAT
>NC_029794.2:30856209-30860813 GCF_000816755.2 Arachis ipaensis | reverse complement strand
CATGTTAGAATTTTTTTAAATAAATAATATAAATATTTTATTTATTGAAATACGTAATTTATAGCATTTTTATCGAAATCTATTTTTTTACTTATCTCGTTTATATTATAAACGATTTGATTTCTAATATATCTTGTTTACCATGTAAATGAGATAAGACATATCACGGATTATATGTATCACGTTTACACTGTAAACTTATACTCAAAGTTAAATCCTTTACCGTATAAACGAGATACATGCTGAGTTATCACTGTAAACGGGGTATAGTACGACAAAAATCAATCAGCTCTAAAAGGATCTACAATCCATTGGTATTCTCCACAAACATGTCAATCATTCTTCTCATCCGTTTATTTGATAAATTTAGTAAAAATATGTAGTGTTGGTGGTTATTTTGTTGTGACGATGTATCCCAACTGTCACCTGAGAAATAGTGACACTGGAGTTGTATTTGAGTATGAAAATCCTATTTTGTTGTGCATTCAAAGAGCATGTTCTTTGTCTGAGTTAAAGAGTCTGATATTGATGCACGTCGGTGGTAATGAGAGAAAAGAGGTTGGAAGAGTTGGTTATCGGATGCTAGCACCAATGGAAAATAGAGTATTTTGGTTTCATCTGTTTTGGCTCGATGGTGATGAGCATGTGCGGCTCATGTTTGATGTCAATGGGAGAATCATGGTGGAACAAGTGATGGAGCTTTTTGCAGAGGTCAGCGATGTTGGCGGTGGTGGTTCTGGCGCTTGAATTTTGTCTAGGATGACCCACCTCTTGCACCACTCCCTGCACTGTGCTAGTCCAGAGGTTCCCATGGACGTGGACGGTGAGGAGTCCTATGAAGAGTATGTTGCCAATGGCGACGAAGGTGATTCTTTCGTTGATGATGAGGATGAGGACTTCGTACCAGAGACTTCGGTAAGTAGATCAGGGCCTGTCCCGTAACTGATTCCGGAGCTATCAGCTGTACCTAGCCACTATCACACATTGGATATGGACGCGACATGGGTGGGGACAGTTACAATATAGGTGGTAGAGTGGAGTTTTGGGTTGGTCACAGATTCAAAAGCAGAGAGGCAGACATGCAAGGTGTGAAGAAATACAACATTTAGAGAAGTGCTGAGTATCAAGTTGTAGAGATGGATCGGCTAAAGTACCATGTGCGTTGCAAGCAATTCATTGATAGATGTCCTTGGAGTCTCTGTGTTGCCTTTCGACAGAATCTCGGATATTGGTAAGTCGTGCTTTATATTGTAAAATATTATCTTATGTATTGTGCTTATTTTGGTTAGAATCTCGATCGATTATATTTTAATTTTTTTGGGAGGTAAGTAAATTCAGTAAACCGCCTACCTGTTTAACCCCCACCATGTCTTAGGATCATCGACAGTTAGACAGCAACCTCATTTATAGAGTTATCATGCCTCTGATACAGTCCAACCTATCAGTTAGCATTCATATTCTACAAGGTGCAGTTAGACAAAGCTATTACTTCAAACCCTCATACAGAAAGGTCTGGATGGCAAATCAAAAGGTAATTGCACATATATATGGTGATTTGAAAGAGTCATATAACAAGGTTCCGAAGTTGCTTCAAGCTTTGCAAATTTATTGTCCCAGAACAATATGTGATTTCAAGACAGTAGCGTACTATGAGGGGCAGTTGCTGGTACGTGATGTCAACCAATTTGATAAGGTGTTCTAGTCTTTTCCTCTTTGTGTTGAGGCATTCAAGCATTGCAAGCCCTTTGTCTCCGTTGATGGAATGCATCTGTATGGCAAATATGGTGGAGTATTGTTAATTGCAGTGGCACAAGATGGTAACAATAACATCCTTCCTATCGCCTTTGCAATTGTTGAGTCTAAGACTACAGAGTCCTGGTCGTTCTTCCTTACCAACCTGAGGCGACATGTGCCACCACAAGAAGGTATTTTGATTATATCTGACAGATCGCAAGCGATCAAGGCCGCACTAAGAGCCGATGAGAGCGAGTGGCTGCCTCCTAGTGTGTTTCATGCGTATTGTGTGAGGCACATGGCAGTGAACTTCATGTCTCGTTTCAAATCTACCAAGCGAAAGCGATATCTGATGAATGCTTCTTATAGTCCATGTAATACTGGGTAAGAGTGGTACATAGATGCTTTGAGGACACTGTCGCGGGAGATGGAAGACTGGGATGGTAGATTCAACAAGAAAATATGATTACAACATTGCGATAGCAGTCGAAGGTTCGGGCACATGACCACCAATTTGTCCGAGTGCATTACTGTAGTTCTGAAAGGTACCCGATATTTACTAATTTTAGCCATCATCAGATGCACTTACAAGAGGTTGCAACAGTTGTTTGTCAAGAAGGGCCGGGAGGCACAGGCCCAAATGGCAGCCGATAATCGGTTTTTACAGTGGCTGCTGGCAGCTGTTGAGAAGAACAAGGAGGGAATTCTGAAGATGCGTGTTACACACTGCAATAGGAGGGCCTCAGTCTTTGTGGAGGAGGAGTTAGAGCCTTTTGAGGATTGGAGTCAAGGGTAATTCCGTGTGCAGTTGAGTGGAGGAACATGTGACTGTGGTCTTTTCCAATCACTTCATTTTTTCTATCGTCATGCACTTGCTGCTTATGCCGCTGCAGGTGTTGAGTTGGGTACATATGTGGATTGAGTCTACACATAGGAGGCCGTGTTCAAGGTGTACGAGGTTGAGTTTTCCCCAATCCTGGACGAGAAGCTATGGCCGGAGTAGTACAGGACACATTTACGTCCTAATCCTACAATGCATAAGCAACTGACTGACCAATCTCCACAAGGTTTTGTAATGATATGGACGCAGTTGAGCACCAAGAAAAACGGTGTGGGCTCTGCAGGTAAATTGAACATACCCGAAGATGCTGTCTAATTCAACCAATAGAGGATAATTGGATGTGTGTTTTTTGTTGGCATATGGCATTTGTTCTAGTTGTATTTTGTAGTCATATAGTTTAGTTATAATAGATGTCTAACGTGGCAAGTATGCTGGTACGAGTCCCAGTACTCCTGCCAGGCCGATAATCTGTAAAGGGTCGAATAAAGATCCTGTGGCCCTCATTAAACATATGCCTCCATCCATCGTACCACTGTTCATGACGCGTGGGCCACCACACATCTTCCCCTTGTTCTGTGGTCGTCAGGAACCTGTCAACATTCACTGGGTCTCTAGGCACTGGCTGCTCCCCACCGAACTACCGTTTCACCTGATCAATGTTGTGAAACTCTATAATGTTGAAGCAGACGAGGGGAACAATAGTCATCCATGTCCCCTACTCTGCCTCATCCCTTAACCAGTCTGGGCACATGCCTGCAGGGCTAGGTCGTTGTACGATGTCCATAGGAACTACATCAGTAAATTGTAATATAACTGTCAGGTTCAGTGCATTACATAGGATATTTAACCATTTAGAGACAACTAAATAAAACTGAATCGCATACCCCATGCAACTGCAAGCGATCTAACGCACCATGCCATCAGAGGACCCTCGGTTCGTACTGGTCCTTACTCTACTGGACTATACCTATCAACCTTCACATATGCAACAACCACTTTCTCTCACTTTATGCAATAAAAGGATGAATTACATATATAGAAAGTGCAAAAATCGTAATTGAAAATAGTTAAATCACGGCAGAGAAAATGTCAGGACCTGTCTCTCGGGTGGACACCATCGAGAAAACCTAAAGTATATCCACAAAACTAGGAGCGGAGTGCATCCGGTAATATCCATGGTATCTCAATGTGCCACATGGCATAAAGAGTGGTACGTCCATGCAAGCACAGCGGATCCCCAAGACATACCACGACACCTCTGGAAGTCTGCCAACAGTGGTAGCCATCTGATATGCACCTAATTATTTGACTTGTCGGTCATCAGGTAACCGCTGATCAGCAACATGATATAACACCTCGTGTACTGTCAGAGGGTGGCTACATCGGTAGTAGCTGGCATATGTCGGACCCAGCCTCAGCCATGTCATCTTGATGAAAAATGATTTCTTCCTCTGTGCACCTTGCTGCTTAGCATGAGGAGGTCTGTCACCTAGGAGCTCCTCTACCCACTCTTAAGTCGGGTGCTGGTGCCACATCAGAAAGTCACGCAGGCACCCACCCACAGGCTCTCTGTGTGTCCGTAACCCTTGGTGGTGTGCAACCTTCTGTAGGGTGATCGTGCACTCACCCTAAGGTAGGTGAAAAGTGTGGGTCTTCAGATGCCACTGCTCTACGAATGCAAAATTCAGGGAGTTGTCAAAGACAAAGTCCCTGAACTGCACTGTGTCGCCAAATGCAGACTCTCTCAAGTAAGGGATAATGGCGTCTGGGGGTGCAAGAGTGTGGCTCACTCATCTAGGGAGTAATAGGCATGGCTCTATTAAAAGATAAATGTATTTCAATAACATATCTATTTCAATTGTCAAGAATTTTATTTCGACATAAAATGATAAAAATTAATGATAAGCAATTATTTCACATTTCAAAATAATTAACTATAAAAATTCAATTATTAAATAATTTGACAAACATCAATGCAACATATTCAAAATTAAAATTGACAATATAAAATTTGATTTAAACACATGCA
>NC_029794.2:30811189-30856129 GCF_000816755.2 Arachis ipaensis | reverse complement strand
CTAATTAAATAATTAATTAACATTTACTAATTTTTACATTCCACACAACCTAACAAATTCTATTAATATGAGAACCTAATCTACATGTATAACAACACTGAATCTATAAAAATACCTAACTATAATTACATGTTCAATTACTTAAAAGAGTAAAAGGATCAAAACTAACCTCGAAGACTATCGCTCCCACAATATGTCAAGTCGCGTTCAGGCGATTGATGCCTCTATCTCGTACGTCTGTGAGCGTCATAATGTTCGAGTATCCCACAAATATCAACAGAAACATTCGAGAAAGGGAGAAATGAAGGTAATGGAAGAGGAAAGTGATAAAAGGGGGCGCTGTGAACGAGTTCCTTATATAGGCACGACTAAGCCTTATAAATAAAGTTGTGCATATCTCGTTTACACTGTAAATGAGATAAGGCACGTTACATAACACATTTATAAACGTGATACGTGCAATGAAAAACGTGTCTTATCTCGTTTAAAGTGTAAGCGAGATATGCACAACCTAATTTCATTTATACTGTAAACGAGATAAGTAAGAATACATAAATCGGTAAAAACACTATAAATTACGTATTTCAATAAATAAAATAAAATATTTTATTTATTTAAAAAAAATCGGTCCTCAAATTGTGTACTTAATGAATTTTTTTGTCTGTATACCCTAAATATATAATAGTCGTGTAAAAATCTAAATACACTTAATAATACACGTATTGGTAATAAATAAATAAAAATTCCAAAAATTTATTCCTGATATACTTGTGGATAAAGATTCTTAATGGATTTCCAACTCTCTGATGGTCTGTCTGTTTTTTTTATTTTAATAAATAATAATATATACTATTTCTAAATTTATTTTAAGAATACATGTTAAAAATAAAGCTGGATATACTGACACGTGATGGTATTTAAGTGTGTCCGGAAAAAGAATTTTTTATTTTTTATTAAGACACGGTTGGACATAGCAGACACGCGTGTCGGACGAGTGTCAATAAGTGTCGTGTCTGAAATGTATCCGACACGTGGACACGACAACTCAGTAAAGTGTCTGTGCTTCATAGATTGATATCGATCATAAGAGTTAAAAATTAAATTAAATTTGGCATTTTTTTGTGTGTTCTCTTATTTAATTTATCTTCAAAGTTTTTTGAATAACCAAAAACTTCTCCCGATAGTCCAACACATTTATAAAAAGAGTTTTGCTAGGTTGACAATGGGGTACAAACAACGTGAACAATGGGCCGTACTCCAGGCCCACTAAAACAAAAAAACATTCCATTCTATTTATCCACGATAACCCTAGTCTCTCACCTTCTACTTTTTTTTCTCATTTTACCGGCTTCACTCCCCATTCCTTGTCGCGCTGTCACCAATGCACTTCACCACTGCCGCCACCGTCTGAAAAAGTAACACGCTGCTGCACCTTCTTCTCCCAGACGTCGTGTCGCCCCTGTGCTTCCTGCAACCGACACCGCCGTTGCACCTTTCTGCTAGCTTCACTAATGCTCACCATGATGGCTACTAGCAACGCCACAACCATGATGAAGAACCTAGACCCATAGAGGTACATGGGTAGATGGTACGAGATAGCACGTTTTTCTACATTCTTTTGAGAAGAGTGATGCTGCGGACAGAATGGCTAGAGATACACTCAATAATAATGGAACCGTTCATGTGTTGAATGAGAATTGGGTTGATGGCAAGAGAAGTTATATTGAAGAAATTGCATACAAGATTGACAATGATATGAGTATGACCCAAATAAACATCCACATCTTAGTGAAAAGAATCATCTGCATACATAGTAAAATAAATATCCTGCAAAATATGTGCATGCAAAATCAAGTAAATTAAATAAAATACCAATGGTATACTCAAATAAACATCCACTTTAAAATAAAAAGAACCATCTACATACATAGTAAAATGAACATCTGATTTAGTTGATAAAAAACAAGTAACAAGACAGTAATTACGGGAGCACCAAAATCGCGATACAGCAACAGCGGCGGTGGCATAGGATTGCGAGAGAGTAGTAATGATTCAAAAAAAATTCAAATTTATGATTAAACCTAATTAATTTAAAATTTGATTTTTAAAATTAAAATTAACTTTTTTATTTTAACCTATTGTTTACGTTGTTAAAAAAATTATTGTTTTTCATATTTTTTCTATAAATACCGTCTAAATAATATTATTTTCTTAAAGTCCTTTAATTTAATTTATTGCGCAAAATTAAAGTTTTTAGAAAATAACTTACATATTATATAGTATAGTGTTGGATCATAAATTAAAAGAAACTAATTGAAAATGTTTATATATAATATCAGAATTTATTTCAAATTGATAAAACTACAAGAATTTGATTGATTTTTGTCTTTTTGGACATGTAATATACGGATTCAATGGCATACTTTTATCAAATTATAAAAATCTAATGAAAAGTAAATGAAACTTCATAATAAACAGGTTTCTCAAAATTTACAAGTTCTTGTAAACAAAAGGAAAAACTACCAAAAGTACCCATAAAGTTTACGAACGCTGACAAAAGTACTCGTAAATTAAGGAAATTAACGCTGTACCCATAAAAGATGGGTTCCGTATGACAAAAGTATCCAAATCCTAATTTTTTGTTGATTTTTTAATAAAATTCCTAAACTGTCCCACCCTAATCCCATTCTACCGTCACTCCCTCTCTTCTTTTCTTCCTCTCTCTTCACTTATCCCTCAAAAATCCTCACAGAGTCACAGAAACTCTCCTTCTACCTCCTCGTTGTCGTCCGCCATCCACCTACTCCATTACTGCCAATCTCTTCCCCTCTCACTGCTTCTCCCTCTCACTATTAAGGTGACTACAACACCTTCATCGCACACCTGTGACCCAACCTGAGGAGAATGCTGTCGTAGCGTGCCTGTTGCAGCCGAGGAGAACGTCGTCGTGGCGTGTCTGACCCAACCGAGGAGAACACCATCGTCGAACACCTGAGAAGAGAGAGGGGTCGTGGTACTTTTGCATGCAGAAAGCGGGTTCGGTAAAGAGAAATCAGAGAAGAAAGGGAGGCGGCACTGTGGATGGAGGTTCTGCCATTGACGATGTTACAGTCGGCCACCGAAGAAAAAGGTATTTCTTTTTTTAAAATATTTTTATTTTATTTTTCTTCTTTTCAGAAATTGATTTAGTTACTACTAAAATGACACTGTTCTATTTTTTTTAAAATTTGCTTCTATTTTTTATGAAGGCTGAGTTTGATTTACAGAAGATCCAGTTGATGGCTACTTCTACTTCTTATTTTTGCTGAAATAAATTTCAAATTTGATGAATGAATTTGTTGATTTTTTATGGTTGATGGCTTTTTCTATTTCTAGTTTTGCTAAAGTGAATTGAAATGGGATGAATGGATTTGAAAATTTTTATGTTTTGAGTATTTTTTGGTGTTTGATTAATTTGATTTGGGTATGGATTATAAACTTATGAGTGAATCGATTGAGATCCGATCCTCTACCACCACCACCACTACCATTAATTTCGGTCTGGTTTGTTGTAGGAGTAGTTTTGGACTCCATGGAAAGAGTTGGTATAAATTGAGTTATGAAAGGTTGAAAAAGTGAGTTGAGGTTGAGTGTAGGGTAGTTTAGGAATTTTATTAAAAAATCAACAAAAAAAATAAGATTTGGATACTTTTGTCATACGAAACCCATCTTTCATAGATACAGCGTTAATTTCCTTAGTTTATGGATACTTTTGTCAACATTCGTAAACTTCATAGGTACTTTTGATAATTTTTTTAAGACGAAATTATGAATTATTTTTTAAAAATTGCCTACACAAATAATATGCTAGACTTTGCATTATTAGTGACAGAGAGCACCACTAAGCCAACCCTAAACTAAAAGTAGGTACCAATCCTATAACCTATTCAACTATTTCTCCCACATACTTGTAAAGGTCAAATCTCATTCTAATTTGTAAGTTTGATTTGGAAGAAGAAAATAATGAAACGGAGGAAATTAAATAAAAAGGGGATGACATCATAGGCGTAATCAAAGCATACATAATGAGAGTGACACTGAGACCGTGGTTGTGGTTGTGGGCCCCACAAGAAAGTAAGTGGAAGCAGCATCTCACTCTTTCTTTTCTTTTCTTTTCCTTCTTTCTTTCTTTCTTTCTCCTCCGAAAAGAAAAGCAACCGGTAAACAAAACCAAACCCATGATGATGAATGAAATCGACGACGAGGATGTAGACACTTTGATACTCCACGCCCACTCCACCATAAATAGAAAAAAAAATCTCACCCACCTCTATTTTAACGAATTTCTTTTTCTTTAAATAAAATAATTAAATACATAATTTTTTAATTTATACAAATTTAAAAAAAAATTATATACAGGAAAATATTTTTTTTGTCCATATTCACGTTTTAAAACTATGACTATAACTAAAGAAATAAACTATGACCATATTTATGATTCATATTTATTTTAGGTCACAATTTTTCAATTTAAAATCATAGTTTTTTGTTTAAAGTTATCATTTTTTTTATTAAATACTTTAGATTACAGTTTTAAATCATGATTATAGTTTATCCTATAATCAACTATGACCATAATTTATTTTATAGTCACAATTTTAAATTATATGCAACGTTAATCTATTCTATGACTATGATTATAGTTTAAAATTGTGACAATAGTCTAATATAAACTTCCTATTTAAAAATTATTACCAGAATCTATTTTAATTTATAATCACAAATTTAAACCGTAATTATAATTTATTCACTGTTTTCAAACATTTTAAAAATGTGATTTTTTTTTAGCATAGTCACATCCAAAAATTATGGTCTATAAATGTAACTTTTGACATTTTACTTTTATTATTGAGAGTTTCTTAAACGTTTTTTTATCAATAATATTCTACATGATTTATTACAAAATAAGTTTAAAAGGACAAATAAATACAACTCAACTAAATAACAAAATCTACATTAAACATTAAATATATTTAGTTTAAACAACACAAGTCTAAATATATTATATTATTTACTACATGTAGTAAAGATTCATACGAAAAAAATTNNGCCCAAAAAAAAAAAAAATAAAAGCTCACCAAAAAAGGTGGCTTCATCTACTTACCCGACCTCATAGAGGTCAGGCACGACAAAGGTAGTTCTACCCTACTTATCTGAATAAGTAACTGCCTCTAGAAATATCTCCTACTATCTCGCTACTTTATCTAGAAGGGAGATCTCAATAAATTTCCAAGATAAAGGGAACAGTCACCCATCCTTAAAGGTGGAACTACTTTAAAGGTGGTTAACTTTTTACTATAAATATACTAACGGAACCCCAGGTATATTAAGAACCCAATCTATTAAAAACCTGCTTAAAGTCCTTGCTAACTTAAGCATCAGAGTCTCTTGCAGGTACCACCACCACCTCCTCTCGAGGAACTTAGACGGCGGCGCCTCGACACCAACGCAAGTCAGACGCTGTCTTAGAAGGAGTCTGGACCTCACGTTCAGGTCCAAATCACTGTTTCAGGTAACCTCAACAAAGCTTGCCCTAAGTATCCATACTCTCTCCCCAGCATTGATGTCCTAGTTGACTCAGCTTTAGGGTATAGATATCTGTTCTTTATGGACGCATACTTGGGATATAATCAAATCCTGATGTATAGACCAGACTGGAAAAAGACTTCTTTCATTACTCCCGAGGCTAACTATTATTACGTATTAATGCCTTTCAAATTAAAGAATGCTGGAGCCACATACCAACAACTGATGGGTGTTTTTCTTTCACCTAGAAAAACTCATGCAAGTATATGTAGATGACTTGCTCGTCAAGACCAGGGATGACCTTACTCTTTTGTCCGACCTCTCCGAAGTATTCTCCACAATAAGAAAGCATGGGATGAGATTGAACCCTTTAAAATGCACATTCGCAATGGAGGTCAGAAATTTCTTAAACTTCATGCTCACTCAAAGAGGCATAGAGGCCAACCCAGACAAATGCACAACAATATTAGAAGTGAAAAGCCCGACTTGTCTCAAAGAAGTCCAGCAACTAAATGAAAGTTGGCAGCGTTGTCTAAATTCCTAGCAGGGTCAGCATTGAAGCCTCTACCTTTGTGCTCGATACTCAAAAAAGGGAATCAATTTGAATGGGCCCGAAAATGCGAGCAAGCTTTTCAGAATTTTGAAACGTTTCTGGGCTAACCCCCCATACTTATCCGACCTGTCACAAGAGAAGAGCTTATCCTCTACCTGGCAGTTGCAAGCAGAGCTATAGCCTCAGCTTTGGTCTGAGAAGATGAAAACGGACAGCAACCCATCTATTTTGTGAGCAAATCCCTACAAGGGACTGTACTAAACTATCAAAAGATAGAAAAGTTTGCATATGCTCTTATCATCACCTCCAGAAGACTCCTGGTGCGCAGAAGTTGTGATTACACTTTAATTATGTAAAATTCATCGCTCTTTCTTTCCCTGGTAATGGCGCCAAAAACTTGGTGCCAATACCATGGTTCACAACTTCGCACAACTAACCAGCAAGTGCACTGGGTCGTCCAAGTAATACCTTACGTGAGTAAGGGTCGAATCCCACGGAGATTGTTGGTATGAAGCAAGCTATGGTCACCTTGCAAATCTCAGTCAGGTAGGGTTAAATGTGATTGGATTAGATAATTAAAAGATAAATAATAAAGGATAGAAATACTTATGTAATTCGTTGGTGAGAATTTCAGATAAGCGAATAGAGATGCTTTTCGTTCCTCTGAACCTCTGCTTTTCTGCTGTCTTCATCCAATCAGTCTTATTCCTTTCCATGGCTGGCTTTATGTGATACATCACCATTGTCAATGGCTACTTTCGGTCTTCTCTCGGGAAAATGATCCAAATGCCCTGTCACGGCACGGCTAATCGTCTGGAGGCATCACCCTTGTCAATGTCTTCATCTTATCCTCTCAGTGAAAATGGTCAACGCACCCTGTCACGGCACGGCTATTCATCTGTCGGTTCTCGATCATGCTGGAATAGGATTTACTATCCTTTTGCGTCTGTCACTACGCCCAGCAATCGCGAGTTTGAAGCTCGTCACAGTCATTCAATCATGGAATCCTACTCGGAATACCACAGACAAGGTTTAGACTTTCCGGATTCTCTTGAATGCCACCATCATTCTAGCTTATACCACGAAGATTCCGATTAAGAGATCTAAGAGATACTCATTCAATCTAATGTAGAACGGAGGTGGTTGTCAGGCACGCGTTCATAGGGAATGATGATGATTGTCACGTTCATCACATTCAGGTTGAAGTGCAAATGAATATCTTAGAAGCGAAATAAGATGAATTGAATAGAAAACAGTAGTACTTTGCATTAATCTTTGAGGAACAGCAGAGCTCTACACCTTTATCTATGGAGTGTAGAAACTCTACCGTTAAAAATACATAAGTGAAAGGTCTAGGCATGGCCGAATGGCCAGCCCCTATGATCTAAGAACCAGGCGTCCAAAGATGTCTAATACAATAGTAAAATGTCCTATTTATAATAAACTAGTCACTAGGGTTTATAGAAATAAGTAATTGATGCATAAATCCACTTCCGGGGCCCACTTGGTGTGTGCCTGGGCTGAGCTTGAGTGTTGCACGTGTAGAGGTTCTTCTTGGAGTTGAACGCCAGCTTTTGTGCCAGTTTGGGCGTTCAACTCTGGTTTTGGATCCTTTTCTGGCGCTGGACGCCAGATTTGGACAGAGAGCTGGCGTTGAACGCCAATTTGCGTCATCTGAACTTGGCCAAAGTATAAACTATTATATATTGCTGGAAAGCTCTGGATGTCTACTTTCCAACGCAATTGGAAGCGCGCCATTTCGAGTTCTGTAGCTCCAGAAAATCCACTTTGAGTGCAGAGAGGTTAGAATCCAACAGAAGAAGATATGGAGGAGATGGATGGGTGTGTGTATTCGGCCATATGGGTGGGATTGGGTGAGAGAGAGATGTTGAATTTTGAAGGTAGTGGGTGTATGGATGTGAGTGGTAAATAGAAAACAGAAGGGATGATCATGAATGGAAAGAGAGATGATGAGGTAGGTGGGGATCCTGTGGGGTCCACAGATCCTGAGATGATCCTGTGGGATCCACAGATCCTGAGGTGTCAAGGCATTTACATCCCTGCACCAATTTAAGCATGTAAAATGCCCTTGAAAACAACTCTAGGCGTTCAGCGCCAGGTTGGTGCCCATTTTGGGCGTTCAACGCCCAATTGTTGCCATTTCTGGCGTTGAACGCCAGAACCATGCTTGTTCTGGGCGTTCAGTGCCAGGATGCTGCCCATTTTGGGCGTTCAGCGCCAGAACCATGCTCTGTTCTGGCGTTGAACGCCAGGCAGATGCTTCCTCCAGGGTGTGATTTTTCTTCTGCTATTTTTGATTCTGTTTTCAATTTTTATATTTATTTTGTGACTCCACATGATCATGAACCTATAAAGACATATAACTAAGAAAAATATAGTTAGATAAAAACTGGGTTGCCTCCCAACAAGCGCTTCTTTAATGTCAGTAGCTTGACAGTGGGCTCTCATGGAGCCTCACAGATGTGCAGAGCTTTGTTGAGACTCTCCAACACCAAACTTAAGTCTGTTGCTGAGTTGATGATGGAAAAGGCTTGCTGTTGTTAAACCTGTTTCTTCCACCATTGTTAAAGCCTTGTTGGGGCTTTTGATCCTTCCATGGGAAATTTGGATGATTTCTCCATGTTGATTTATAGGTGTTTCCATAAGGTTCACCTAAGTAATTCACCTCTGCTATTGCAGGGTTCTCAGGATCATAAGCTTCTTCTTCATAAGAAGTCTCTTGAGTACTGTTGGATGCAGCTTGCATTCCATTCAGACTCTGAGAGATCATATTGACTTGCTGAGTCAATATTTTATTCTGAGCCAATATGGCATTCAGAGTATCAATCTCAAGAACTTCCTTCTTTATAGGCGTCCCATTACTCACAGGATTCCTCTCAGAAGTGTACATGAACTGGTTATTAGCAACCATGTCAATGAGTTCTTGAGCTTCTGCAGGCGTTTTCTTTAGGTGAATGGATCCACCTGCAGAAGTGTCCAGTGACATCTTTGATAGTTCAGATAAACCATCATAGAATATATCCAGGATGGTCCATTCTGAAAGCATGTCAGAAAGACACTTTTTGGTCAGCTGTTTGTATCTTTCCCAAGCTTCATAGAGGGATTCACCATCTTTTTGTTTGAAGGTTTGAACATCCACTCTAAGCTTGCTCAGCTTTTGAGGAGGAAAGAACTTGGCTAAGAAAGCCGTGACCAGCTTATCCCAAGAGTTCAGGCTGTCTTTGGGTTGAGAGTCCAACCATATTCTAGCTCTGTCTCTTACAGCAAAAGGGAAAAGTATGATCCTGTAGACTTCAGGATCTACTCCATTAGTTCTAACAGTATCACATATCTGCAAGAATTCAGTTAAGAACTGAAAAGGATCTTCAGATGGAAGTCCATGAAACTTGCAGTTCTGCTGCATCAGAGAAACTAGCTGAGGTTTCAGCTCAAAATTGTTTGCTCCAATGGCAGGAATGGAGATGCTTCTTCCATGTAAATTGGAATTAGGTGCAGTAAAGTCACCAAGCATCCTCCTTGCATTATTATTATTTTCGGCTGCCATCTCCTCTTTTTGTTCGAAAATTCCTGACAGGTGCTTGCTGGATAGTTGTAATTTAGCTTCTCTTAATTTTCTCTTCAGAGTCCTTTCATGTTCTGGATCTGCTTCAACAAGAATGTTCTTGTCCTTGCTCCTGCTCATATGACAAAGAAGAGGGCACAGAAAAATAATAATAATAGGGATCCTTTTTACCACAGTATAGAGGTCCCTGTGTGAGTAGAAGAATAAATAAATAGAAGGAGATGAGAGAGAAGGGGAATTTTCGAAAATAATTTTTTTGAAAAAGGGTTAGTGATTTTCGAAAATGGTTTTTGAAAAAGGTTAGTGATTTTTTTGAAAATTTTTAAAATCAAAGATTAAAATAATTAGTTAATTAAAAAGAATTTTTGAAAAAGAGGGAGATATTTTCGAAAATTAGAGAGAGAGAGTTAGTTAAGTGGTTTTGAAAAAGATAAGAAACAAACAAAAAGTTAGTTAGTTAGTTGAAACAATTTTTGAAAATCAATTTTGAAAAGATAAGAAGTTAGGAAGTTAGAAAAGATATTTTGAAATCAAATTTTTGAAAAAGATAAGATAAGAAGATATTTTTGAAAAGATATGATAGAAATTAGTTTTTGAAAAAGATTTGATTTTTAAAATCACAATTAATGACTTGATTCACAAGAAATCACAAGATATGATTCTAGAACTTAAAGTTTGAATCTTTCTTAACAAGCAAGTAACAAACTTGAAATTTTTGAATCAAAACATTAATTGTTATTGTTATTTTCGAATATTTGATATAAAAATAAGAAAAAGATTTTTGAAAAATATTTTTGGAATTTTCGAAAATAACTAAGAAATTGAAAAAGATTTGATTTTTGAAAAAGATTTTGAAAAAGATGAGACTTTCAAATTGAAAATTTGATTTGACTCATAAAAACAACTAGATTTTTAAAAAATTTTTAAAAAGTCAAATCTAATTTTCGAATTTATGAGAGAGAAAAAGGGAAAGATATTTTTTTTTATTTTTGAATTTTTATGATGAGAGAGAAAAATAAGAAAAATGATGCAATGCATGAGAATTTTAGATCAAAACATGTGATGCATGCAAGAATGCTATGAATGTCAAGATGAACACCAAGAACACTATGAATGTTAAGATGAACACCAAGAACATATTTTTGAAAAATTTTTAATGCAAAGAAAACATGCAAGACACCAAAATTAGAATTCTTTAATGCTTAGACACTAAGAATTCAAGAATGCATATGAAAAACAAGAAAAGACACAAAACATGAAATCATCAAGATCAAACAAGAAGACTTACCAAGAACAACTTGAAGATCATGAAGAACACCATGAATGCATGAAATTTTCGAAAAATGCAATATGAATATGCTAGTGACACTAAACTTATAACATGACTCAACACTCAAACAAGAACACAAAAATATTTTTGATTTTTTTATGATTTTATGATTTTTTTGTATTTTTTTTTCGAAAATTATTTGTAAAAGAAAAAAAATTAAGGATTCCAAAATTTTTAATATGAATTCCAGGAATCTTGCCATGTTAGTCTAAAGCTTCAGTCCAGGAATTAGACATGGCTCACTAGCCAGCCAAGCTTTCAATGAAAGCTCCGGTCCAAAACACTAGACATGGCCAATGGCCAGCCAAGTTTCAGCAAACATAGATACCTCTCATGTATACAACAGCTGATATTTCATCCAACTTCATATACTTATGAGTGGAAGCCTCAGTCCAAAAGAATTTAGACATGGCTTTACAGCCAGCCAAGCTTCACATGCTTCATGAAACACTAGAATTCATTCTTTAAAAATTTTGAATAAATTTTTTTTTCGAAAACAGGTGAGAAAATTTTGAAATATTTTTGAAAAATTTTTGAAAAGAAAACAAAAAGAAAATTACCTAATCTGAGCAACAGGATGAACCGTCAGTTGTCCAAAATCAAACAATCCCCGGCAACGGCGCCAAAAACTTGGTGTTGTTGCCGGATCAAACTTGGCACTGATGTTACCGGACCAAAAGCTTGCCGAAAACTCGAACAATCCCCGGCAACGACGCCAAAAACATGGTGCGCAGAAGTTGTGATTACACTTTAATTATGTAAAATTCATCGCTCTTTCTTTCCCTGGTAATGGCGCCAAAAACTTGGTGCTAATACCATGGTTCACAACTTCGCACAACTAACCAGCAAGTGCACTGGGTCGTCCAAGTAATACCTTACGTGAGTAAGGGTCGAATCCCACGGAGATTATTGGTATGAAGCAAGCTATGGTCACCTTGCAAATCTCAGTCAGGTAGGGTTAAATGTGATTGGATTAGATAATTAAAAGATAAATGATAAAGGATAGAAATACTTATGTAATTCGTTGGTGAGAATTTCAAATAAGCGAATAGAGATGCTTTTCGTTCCTCTGAACCTCTGCTTTCCTGCTGTCTTCATCCAATCAGTCTTATTCCTTTCCATAGCTGGCTTTATGTGATACATCACCATTGTCAATGGCTACTTTCGGTCTTCTCTCGGGAAAATGATCCAAATGCCCTGTCACGGCACGGCTAATCGTCTGGAGGCATCACCCTTGTCAATGGCTTCATCTTATCCTCTCAGTGAAAATGGTCAACGCACCCTGTCATGGTACGGCTATTCATCTGGCGGTTCTCGATCATGCTGGAATAGGATTTACAATCCTTTTGCGTCTGTCACTACGCCTAGAAATCGCGATTTTGAAGCTCGTCACAGTCATTCAATCATTGAATCCTACTCGGAATATCACAGACAAGGTTTAGACTTTTTGGATTCTCTTGAATGCCGCCATTATTCTAGCTTATACCACGAAGATTCCGATTAAGAGATCTAAGAGATACTCATTCAATCTAATGTTGAACGGAGGTGGTTGTCAGGCACGCATTCATAGGGAATGATGATGATTGTCACGTTCATCACATTCAGGTTAAAGTGCGAATGAATATCTTAGAAGCGAAATAAGATGAATTGAATAGAAAACAGTAGTACTTTGCATTAATCTTTGAGGAACAGCAGAGCTCTACACCTTTATCTATGGAGTGTAGAAACTCTACCGTTAAAAATACATAAGTGAAAGGTCTAGGCATGGCCGAATGGCCAGCCCCTCTGATCTAAGAACCAGGCATCCAAAGATGTCTAATACAATAGTAAAAGGTCCTATTTATAATAAACTAGTCACTAGGGTTTACAGAAATAAGTAATTGATGCATAAATCCACTTCCGGGGCCCACTTGGTGTGTTCTTGGGCTGAGCTTGAGTGTTGCACATGTAGAGGTCCTTCTTGGAGTTGAACGCCAGCTTTTGTGCCAGTTTGGGCGTTCAACTCTGGTTTTGGATCCTTTTCTGGCGCTGGACGCCAGATTTGGGCAGAGAGCTGGCATTAAACGCCAGTTTACATCGTCTAAACTTGGCCAAAGTATGGACTATTATATATTTCTGGAAAGCTCTGGATGTCTACTTTCCAACGCAATTGGAAGCGTGCCATTTTGAGTTCTGTAGCTCCAGAAAATCCACTTTGAGTGCAGGAAGGTCAGAATCCAACAGCATCAGCAGTCCTTCTTCAACCTCTGAATCTGATTTTTGCTCAAGTCCCTCAATTTCAGTCAGAAAATACATGAAATCACAGAAAAATACACAAACTCATAGTAAAGTCCAGAAATGTGAATTTAACATAAAAACTAATGAAAACATCCCTAAAAGTAACTAGATTCTACTAAAAACATACTAAAAACAATGTCAAAAAGCGTATAAATTATCCGCTCATCAACTCCAACCATACTTTTAGGCTCACACCATAAAATTTCAAACTAATCAACCCATGAAGCATATTCTACAGAAGACTGACATTGCGGGAAGGATGTTACAATGGGCTGTGGAACTGTTCGAGTTTGATTTAAGATATGAAACGTAGACAACAACCAAGTCCCAGTATCTAGTCAACTTTGTGGCCGAATACACTGAAAGCCAGGAAATCCAATGACCTGAAATCTGTATGTAGATGGATCATCCAACAAAATTGGAAGCGGAGCATAAGTCATCTTGAAAAATGAGCAAGGAACTCGGATAGAACTATCACTAAAGTTCGAGTTTTTTTCTTCTAATAATCAAGCAGAATATGAAACCTTGCTTGCTGGATTGAAGTTAGCTAAAGAGGTTGGGGCAGAAAGGTTGATAGTGTTTAGTGACTCTCAAGTGATAACTTCCCAAGTTAACAGCACTTATCAAGGCAAAGATCCCAACATAAAGAAGTACTTAGAAGAAGCACGAGAACAATTAGCACAGTTCTCGAAAAGAAAGGTCCGACATATAGCTCAAAAATCCAACGCCTGAGCAAATTCCCTCTCTAAGTTAGCCAGCACCAAGCCAGGGGACAACAATAGAAGCCTTTATCCAGGAAACTCTCCACGCACTATCAGTGTCAAAGGGAGATGACAATTCGGAAATAGTGACCATATCCAACCAAAGTTTAAGGTAGATGACTCTCATAGTTGACTATCTTAAATTTGATATTGTTCCTGAAGATGAAAAGGAGGCACGAAGGCTCATAAGGGAAGAACAAAATTATACCCTGGTCCACAATGTTCTCTACAAAAGAGGGATATCTACACTTCTATTGAAATGCTTCCCGACCTCTAACACTAAAGAGGTCTTAGAAAAAGTTTATAATGACATATGTGGAATCACTTAGGAGCACAATCACTAGCCAAGAAAGTGATCTGAGTCGGTTTCTTTTGGCTGACTTTGCAAAGAGAAGCGGCTGAGTTCATTAAAAAATGCCAGCCTTATTAGAAGCATGCTGTTTCGAGGGTTACCTGAAACTGAAGGTCGATCTCGGATGAGATCTGCTATGGTGGCCAGAGCTGTCGTGTCCGATTTGTTGGATCTGATGGTGCTGCTGATCCTTGATCACTGGAGGGGATGGTACCTACAAGAGACTCTGATGCTTAAGTTAGCATGGGCTTTAAGCAGGTATTTTGTGTAGAATCAGAGTATGAGTTATACCTGGGTGCTCCAGTGTATTTATAGTAGTGTGGAGTGACCTCCCTTGGAGATAAGTTAGTTATCTTATCTTATCTTTTTTGGGGGTGGTCCCTTTATCTTTGGCCAGCCGCCTTGAAGCGGGCTGTGATCTTCTGCTTTGGGCCTACTTGGGCCCTTATAGCAATTTGGTCGAGCTCTTTGGGAAGAATTTGGTGTCGACCAACGTTTCTAAGAGGTCGGTCGTTTTAATCTTCATCCAGCCCGACTTGCCTAGCTCGACTCATGGTATGAACACATGCCAACTTCCATGTTGCACCTCCAGAGGAGCTTATCAGCGTCACCTTGCTTTGGCCATTCGCAAAATGGGGCCTCGACCTCCTCGGTCCATTTGCACAAGTTCCAGGACAAGTAAAGTATCTCATAATAGGAATTGATTATTTTACTAAGTGGGTCGAGGCGTAACCATTAGCGACCATCACAGCTCAATGAAGTTGAAAATTTCTTTATAAGAACATTGTCACAAGGCTTGGAATTCCACACTCATCACCAAGGACAATGAAACTCAGTTCACTGACTCAACCTTTAGGAATTTAGTGGCTAGCTTTAACATCAAACACCAATTCACATCGGTAGAACACCTTCAAGCCAATGGACAAGCTGAATTTGCAAACAAAGTAATATTGGCTAGGTTGAAATGTCGACTACAAGATGCAAAGGGAGCATGGGCAAACGAGCTTCCTCAGGTTTTGTGGGCATATCGGACAACTCCCCATTCAACAACAGGGGAGTCACCTTTCCGACTTGTTTATGGCATAGAAGCTATGATTCATGTAGAAATCACTGAGAAATCTCTGAGAGTCATATTCTACGATGAAGTGATCAATATCTGAGAACGAAAGAAAAAACTCGACCCCCTCCCAGAGATCCGAGAACAAGCTCGGATTAAAGAAGAAGCATTGAAGTAAAGGATGGCCTTAAGGTACAACCAGAAAGTAATCAAGAGAAGCTTTACCACAAACGACCTTATACTGATCCAAAATGACGTCGGAGTCCAAAAGTCGGGGCGAAGGAAAGCTGGCCGCAAATTGGAAAGGACCCTACAAGGTTACCGAGGTCTTAGGAAAATGTTAGTATAAAGTGTCCAACCTGAAAGGGAACGAGCTCCCAAGGTCATGGCATGCTTGTAACCTAAAAAAGTACTTTATCTAGAGGGCATACTTTCCTTAATAGTATACTCTTTTTCCCGACTTCATAGTTTTCTACCAAAAAAGATTTTCCGACGGGGGTTTTAACGAGGCACCATAGCAATGGATAGGGATAAGAAGAAAAAACCCTAGTAGTAAACCGACTTCTGTAAATTCTTTCTTTTTAACAAACATAAAGTAATTTTCCCATTTACAAACGCATTAATTTAAGCTCGATAAATCGCAAAAATCATTGCCCGACCTACATGGATGGCAAGATGAAGTGACGAAGTACAAATTAGTGTAATAAATTATGTAAACGGCTCGTGGTTCGACCTTAAAAGAATCGGACACAAAACGAAATGTAAAAGTCACTTGATAAAGTTCGATTAAATCGAAGTTGATACTTAAAGGAAAAACAAATCGCGTATGAAAAGTCCCAAAGGACCGACCTATGACGTCGAAGTCTTTTCTAACTTAGCAAAAAATAGCATCAGAAGTTGTCAAAATAATGAAAAGTTTTTCAACTAAAAAGCTGTACTAACTAAAATATATATTTCAAATGATGCAATCATTCATACCAAAAAGCCACTACTAAAATAGTGGAGGAAGGTTTTTTAACAGAATATACAAGTTGTTCAAACTACAACTAGAACAAAAAAAGAAATTGTTCAAAACTAACTATTACAAATGATAAATACCCGAGCTTAGGCCATTCCAATTACAAAAGAAGTTACAAAGGATGGAGCTACTCTCCAGTGACAGCATCCTCAACTTGATCTGAAGAGGTCGGGGCATATTCAGATACCAGCACCGCGGGAATCGGGTGAGTTGGAGAAGGACGGGGCTCATCACCCGATTGAGGATCGGGAACTTGAACAATCTGTCTGAGCTGCTCCCCTAAAGTCTTCGGGTCAGGCACGGGAGTATATATCCTTCTCATCATTCGGAGAAGGAACGATTTTCCTGTCCACCTCTATATTGTCTGGGCTGATGAGGGAGAGGTCCACCTCGAGAGTAAAAACTCAGAACCGAGTTATGACATGAAGGATGGAGAAGAGTTAGAAGAGGTTGGTGAGGAAGTAATTGAATATGAGGAACCTTGATGAGTGGATATTTTAAACGCTTTTTGGCATCATTTTCATATAGTTTTTAGCATGTTTTGTTTAAGTTTTATTAATTTTTCATAGGTTTTAGTGTAAAATTCACATTTTTGGATTCTACTATGAGTTTTTATGTTTTTGTGCAATTTCAGGTATTTTTTTACTGAAATTGAGGACCTGTAGCAAAAGTCTGTTTCAGAGGCAGAGAAAGTGCTGCAGATGTTGTCTGGATCTGACCTCTTTGCACTTGAAAGAGTTTTTCTAGAGCAAAAGAAGTCCAAATGGAGAGTTCTAAATGGCTATGGAAAGCTAACATTTAGAGCTTTCCAGAAATATATAATAGTCCATACTTTGCTTCAAAATAGAAGGCCTAAAACTGTCGTTCAACGCCAGCCATCTACCCCAGTCCAGGCATCCAGCGCCCACCAAGGGGAGACCAGCGTCCAAACGCCCAAAGAGGTGCCCCTAGCCAGCGTTGAATGCCCTAGAGCCCTCCTATCACGTGGATCTCAATCAAGCTCAGCCCAAACACTCACCAAGTGGGCCCCAGAAGTAGATTTTAGCACTAAAAGACTGTTTTACCTTTCTTATGTAATCCTTAGTCATTAGTTTAGTATTTAAAGGATATTTTACATGATCTTTGGAGATCAGCCATATTTTGTTTTTCACATTGTATTTTCTATCAGTATGAGTTTCTAAACCTCCTAGGTTGAGGGGAGGAGCCCTGTTGAGTTTTATGGATTAATAAAAGTATTACTGTTTCTTTTCAATCCGTGTTTGATTCAATTCTAAGATGTATCTTCTTTCTTCAACTTGATGAATGGGATGACCCGTGATAATCATCTCCGTTCTTCATACTAAGATCGCATGCCTGACAACCACCCGTATTCTTCTTGGGTTCGTGTGAATACGTAACTAGAAAGCATCGAACCACCAGCTTGATTATACATCTCTTAGACAGCTAATTCATGACTTCGTTAGGGACTTCTCGAGACACTAGTTCACCCGAGGTATGGGGAGATTAGGGTCTCTGTGGTAGAGGCTAGAACCCAAAAGTGCAACATTCTCTAATTCGAAAGATTCGACCTTGTCTGTGGCGTTTTGAGTAGAATTATTAAGGAGAATGGACTGCAGGAGCTTCACCCTCAATCAGAATGGATCCACACTAACCCTGGGATTCAGATCTGGAGGAGATTGGCGACCGTGACCGTACGGCATTGATCACATAAAGCCTGCCATAGAAGAAATCATTCACAATTGAAGAAGATAGTAAGACCAGAGTTAATCCAGAAGGACAAAGCATCTCCAAGCCTTAACCATCTTCTTATCATTATAAACAGGTCAACCTAGTTTAGATCTCCTTATTTTCTTTTATGCAATTAATCAAACCACCTATCTTTCTATCCGCCTGACTATGATCTACAAGATAACGATAGCTTGCTTCAAACCACAATCCTCGTGGGATCGACCCTACTCGCTCAGGTATTACTTGGACGACCCAGTGCACTTGCTGGTACAATTGTATGAAGTATGGGGATTCGTGCACCAAACCTTGTCAAGAAATGGAAATGGAAGATGCTTTCCAAGAAGTGGAGGTAATCAAAGAAGAGCACAAGGGAGCGGAACTTGCAAGACCATTGGAAATATCCCTTTCTAAGTCACCATTATCCATTACATCATTTAAGTGGGTAAAATTTATATCTTTTAGCTTTCTTATTCCACTTGAATATGATTTACTTGAAACGGATGGTCAACATAGAACTATTTGTGGGTTTAAGAGCAAAAGGGAGATGGTTAATAGTTGAAAATACTATTCTAGATTCATGGTGGTTGCCTCATTAAAGTTTAAGTGCAACGGTTGGTGTAGAGCTCAATTGATTGGGTCTAGAAAGATGCTCTGGTGTTTACCTAAGAATTCGGATCACTTGCCACCCAATTGAAATTGTCATGATCAACTTGAAGATGGGTGTGAAAACAAAGTTTGGGATCCTGAATCGCAAAAGGAGGACCAACTTTGGGAGCTCATAATTTGTATGAAACTTCCACAAAGCTTTGTACAATCAATTGAGAATCTTGGAGCATTGTTGGAAGTTTAAGGATGAATACAAGCACAAACCACCATAACAAAGAGCTTCTCAATTGTCCAACTTAAGGACAATAAATAAAAGTGTTAAGTGGGAGACACCCCCATCATGGTAAACTCTTTCTATTCTCTCTTTTGTATATAATTGATAAATAAATTGAGTTTTCATTGTTAGGTGCTTTCCTTCTTGATATCACTTTTCTATATATTGCTCTTAGATGTTAGTTTACTTGGTAGAATTTTTGTTTTAAGTCACATGTTTGAATAATTAACAATCTTGTTGAAAATCTTGTTTTGAATTGCATTTTAGTTTGAATTGCATAGTTGATTGCATAGTTGAATCTAGTTGAGAATTTGTGTTTAATTTTTAAGTTTTCTTATGTTTAAAAAAAAACCATGCGTACGCGTGCAGAATGGTGCGTGCGCATGATCCCAAAATTGAACCATCTCGCACGCACAGCCACTTGCCGTGTACGCGGTCGGGCTAAACAGAGGCTACCCTCCGCGCACAAGATGTTCGCGTACGCGACCTTTCATTCGCGTTCCATCCATCCGCGTACGCGGCCATGTGCTCGCGTACGCGGACCCCCAACTTTCTTAATCGTGCGCACACATGGACGTTGGTGCATACGCACGCTCGCGCGACTTAAAAAAAAGAGTCCTATTTCAATTCCTCTCATATTTTCTTTGTTTACTTTTCTGTTTTAGTGTACTAGGTGGTTAGGATAGGTTATCTTTTGGTGATAAGTGTTGGATTATTGATTTGATTTGTTAATTGTGCTGAGATATTGCTGCTAATTACCGACATGATGCTATTTTAGCATCGTTGTTGTGATTGTTTATTGTTGGATTCCTTGGTTGAGGTTATAATTTGTTGCTTGGTATTGAATTCTTCATGCTTCATACTTGTGCAATACCAAGTACTTAGGAAATTGCCTTCAAACTATTCTAAATCTTTTGAATTGCATGTTTTGGCTACCACGTGATTTGATTTCATTATTTCTCATTAGGCAATTTGCTTCTATTTGATGCATTTATTGTTAGATTATGCTTGCTTATGTTGACTTTTATTTACATCACCAATTTTGTGCATCGATATTGTGGAATTGTGAAATTGTATTGTAAGGTTATCTAGGGACATCTTTTTGAAATTCTCAAGCTATATGGACCATGCTTGCTATGTGATCGATTTCAACTTCTATCTCTCTTTTCCTAAGTTGCATAGCACCCATGTGCCCCACCTTATGTCAATTAGGTAATGCGAACAAAAATTCAAAATGTTTCATTGATTGATGTGTGAGTTCCATATTTTCTTTGGTTAAATTCTCTTGCATATCGACTAATTTCTATTCATTATCCATTTTACAATCACTTGATTCTTGCATGAATGCTTTCATGCTTATTTATTACTTGTTTGTTTGTCTTAACCTACAAGTTTTCTTTAAAGTATTTCAAGTACACTAGAATGAGTGAAGTGTATACTTCTTTTGTGTAATTGTGACATAGCTTTTCATGCTAGTGTGTGTGTTCTAAACCGCGCGCAAACTCACACACTTGTTTTCATTCATGTCACAAAGTGATCAACTCACTTTATTTTAGTGATTCTTATCTCATTTCAACAATCTATGCTTCCTTTCTTTTGCATTTACTTGTCTTACTATCCTGTTTTCTATCTTTCAGGATGACCCACCATAAGTAAAAAGGGAAGCAGAGGAAAGAACATGCAATAGTCGGTTAATCCACCAGCTGAAGGTGGTAATTCGTGAAGTCGCTGTACCCCCTTGCTCATCTTTGAATGCACCGAGGATGGTGTAAACTTTTAAGTGTGGAAAGGTCGTCTGAGCAATCAGCCAATCTTGAGTGAAAAGTTCTAATTCCAAACACTTTTATTTTTTTCTGAATTCTTAGTTGCATTTTCCTTAGTTTATTGCATTTCCTTTCATATATATATATATATATATATAAGCTTATTCAAAATAATGAAATTTTCCAAAGAATTTATCTATAGGGAATTCCAAAATTAATTTGAGTTAAAATATCTTTCATTGAAACTTGCTTGAACTATACATTGTGGAACAATGATGTTTGAGCTAAGAACACACAGCCTTGTAAGTTTTGAGCCTAATTATGTGGTTGTATCAAATTAACCACTAATTTCATTTTTATGTGTATTATTCTCTTTCTATGATTGCAATCTTTGATTTGTTTGACTCTTTATGTCCATTATTTGATGTATATATACATTTATATGATTGAGGTCATGATTTCAATTAGCTCATTTACCCAAATAGCGCACCTTTTATCAACCATTGTTAGCCAATTTTGAGCATATTTTAATCCCTTTTGTTCTCAATTTTAGGACATCACTATTCCAAAGTAAAAAATAATAAATGTCCTTAATTTGGATCTTTAATTAACTTAGGCTAGTGAGAGTGTGCATCATTCAAGTATGGAAAAGTTTAGGAACATTGATTGAGGTAAAAGTGTATTTTGGATTTTTATTGAAGATCTTCGGAATTGGGTATATACTCATGTATTAAATATTTAAACCATATGCATTGATAATTTTGTATATATTTTATTTTAAAAAGAAAAAAAGAGAAAAATAAAAAGAAGGAAAAGATAAAAAAAAGAGAAAAAGAAAGCAATAAAAAGGGGACAAAATGCCCCAAAGTAAAGTAATAATAAAAATGCATATGTATTGTGATTAAGAAGGGAATGCATGAGTGTGTGAAAAAGTAAATAATGGGTAGCTAGTTTTGCATTAGAGTTAAATAAGTTGTCATAGGTTAGGTGGAAAGCTTAAGTTAATCAAAGATTTAAATTTCAAGCTCGCTTGACCATATTTAATCTTACCTTGACCCTAGCCCCATTACAACCTTTGAAAAGTCCTCATGAAATTTGTATGCATGCATTGAATAATTGTTGATTGTTAGATAAAAGACAAATCTTAGAAAGCATGATTAGAGGAGAATTGAGTGAATCAACCTTAAACACTTGAGCGATTAGAGCGTATACATATCCGGTGAAGGGTTCGATTGCTCAATTCTATGTTTCCACCTGTTGTTATTTCTTATTTTGCAAGTTGGTAAATTCTTTTCAATAACTCAACTCAATTGTGGATTTGATTGGATTGTGATTGCTTTAGCCCTTATGTTTATATATGTACTCTTGGTAATTGATTTATTTTGACCAAGTAGTTTCATGCATTACATATAGGTAGTTTACTTTGATTAAATGCTAATACCCCTTTCTTGTCTTTCTTGAGTTTAGCATGAGGACATGCTATTATTTAAGTGTGGAAAGATTGATAAATCATAATTTTATGGTTTATTTTGTATTGAATTTGGTGGATTTTAACAACTTTTCCTACTCTTATTCACTAAAATAGCATGGTTTTGTAAATTCTTTCTAAATTGTGCTTAAGAGTAAAAACATGCTTTTTAGGCCCTTAATTTGCTAATTTTAATTCACTTTAATTCCATTCGATGCTTTGATGTGTTTGATGAAGTGATTTCATGTTTACAAGGCAAGTATGGATTGAAGGAGTGAGGAAAAAGCATGTAAAAGTAAGGAATTTATGAAGAAATGGGGTTTTGAGTGTTTTACGACCATGCGTACGCACAAGCATCCATGCGTACGCACGAGTGCGATTTTTACAACCATGCGTACGCATGGTCAAGCATGTGTACGCATGCATGCAAGCACGTGATTTCATTTAATGCAACATGTTTGATTTCATTTAATGCAACATGTGGGTCAAGATTTCTGGCCTTCAAAAGCACAATCCAACTCATTTCTAAAGTTATTTTGAAGCCAAATTCAAGAAGGATGAAAAGAGAGAGTAGTTAGGTTGAGAATAGAAACATGTTTTAGGTCATTTTCTAGAGATAGAAGCTCTCTCTTCTCTCTAAAATTTAGGGTAGATTTAGTTAATTTTCTCTTAGATTTAGGTTTTATTTCTTGTCTTGATTTAGTTTCATTGTAATTTCTTGTTACTACATCCTTGCTTTCTTAGTTTTATTTGTTATTTCTTGTATTTGGTTACTTTTATGTTATTGAACTCTTGTTGATTTTCATTTTCTTTAATGCAATTGATACCTTTTTATGTTTCTTATTGTTTAATGGAGTTGTTATCATTGTTACCTTGCATTTGGTAGCTTTAGATTTTGTATTTCTTACTATTTTAATATGCTTTCATTTTATGCCTTCCAAGTGTTTGATAAAATACTTGGTTGGATTTTAGAGTAGATTTTTATACTCTTGCCTTATGATTGAGAACTAAGGTTCCTTGATATCATTGATATCCAGTGTCATTGATAATTTAGGGTTGTTAGTTGGTTTTAGAACCAATTATGTCCACTTGACTTAACCCTCCGAAGTTAGAGGATGACTAAGTGGAATTAACCCTTTGTAATTACCATGTTGTGGTCAATGATCTAGATAGGAAGCCTTGACTCTTAATCCTTGCCATAAGTGCCTTTTAGCATTTGAATTCTTTGTTGATATTTACTTTCTTGCACTTTTATTTTTTTGTTCATCATTCTAAAAACTCCCAAAATATCTCATAACCAATAATATCCTCACTTCCCTGCAATTCTTTGAGAGATGACCCGAGGTTTAAATACTCTCGGTTATTATTGGTTTGCATTGTGACAAAAAAATTAAACTTTGGTTGAGGTTTGATTGTTGGTTTGGATCTATATTTCGACGATATTATTTTGTGAAAATTCTCGTCAGACACCCTCTAATAATTTTTAAAAGCGCAGAAGGACTCATAAAAAATAGCAAAAACTTTTCTACCCTGAATAGCAAAAAAAGAGAGTCAACCTTTTTTTTTAGAGCTAAAGGGTTTGATGAGCACAAAGAAGAAAAAGAAGACTTTAAGAAAAATTTGGACATCCAGCTCCAGACAAAGAAGTTGGTATAGTTTTAAGAAGCTCCAAAAATTGGGATGCAATTAGGTAGGGGTAACAATGCAAAATTTAAGGACCTCAGACTCAAACTCAAAAAAGGAAAGGAAGCCCCCTAACTTCAAAAAGAAACAAGCATAGACATATATGAAATGTTGTCCGACCTATCAAGTCGGGGAAGCAAACCCTTTCCTCAGGGTCAGTAACAACAATCTCATAATTCCTCTCATCCTCTCGACTTAAACATAACCTATGATGTCTACGAAAGGCTTCAGCATATTCATTATCAATAACAGATACAAGGGTAAGAACAGTTAAATCTACCCAGGTCAAGTCAGACGGGACCTTAGACGACATGCTATGAACTACTAGACGAGAAATATAAGCTACACCTACAATACAACAAAACAAAAATCCATCACTAATAATCGGACAAAATAAGGCAAGCAATCTGAAGGTCGGGTTGATTTCAAAGATTGCTACCAACATACCGAATGTAAAGCATAAGCAACACAAGCATTCACAAATTAAAAAGAGGTCGGCTCAACGTCGCAAATCCCTCCCAGAGCACAACAGTTACACTATATCTCTCTGATGCACCACTATTTTGTGGTACATTTTATGCTTAATTGAATGGATTTTATCAACATTTCTCACATTTATTTAATGAAATAGTATGGTTTTGTAATTCTTCCTAAATTTGTGCTTAAGTATGAAAACATGCTTTTTAGGTCTTAAAATAGCTAAACATAATTCACTTTGATTCCACTAGATGCCTTGATGTGTTTGCTAGTGAATTCAGGTTGAAAAGGCTAGGAATGGATCAAAGGAATGAAGAGAAAAGCATGCAAAGTGGAGAAATCATGGAAAATCAAGGATTTGGGATGCATTCACGGACGTGTGCGCGTACCAGACGCGCACGCGTGGATATGGAGTCGCCTGGCGACGCGTACGCATAACAGAACGCGTACGCATGGATAGTAAAATGCCAATCGACGCGTACACGTGACCCATGCGTATGCGTCGATGCTCGCACGTGACATCATTAAAGTGAAAATGTTGGGGGCGATTTCTAAGCTTCTAAGGCCCAAATCCAACTGCTTCCAGAGCCTATTACATGCAGAACTGAAGATCGGGGGCACATGCATGCGTTATGAGGAGCCTTTAGTTAGTTTTCTAGAGAGAGAAGTTCACTCTTCTCTCTAGAATTAGGTTAGGATTAGGTTAATTCTTATTAGATTTAGGTTTAATTTCTTGTTTTCATATACTCTTCCTTTCAATTTCCTATTGCTACATGTTTACCTTTTTAGTCCCAATTGTTAATTTCTTATTCTAGTCATTTTTATGTTTATGCACTTTTTTCTCTTTTGAATTCAATTAATACAATTTATGTTTCATGTTTCTTTATTGTTTAATTGAGTTATTGCTAATTCTTCGCAATTGGGTAGTGTAGATTCATAATTCTTGCACTTTTACCATGATTTCTTTGTATGCCTTCCAAGTGTTTGATAAAATACTTGGAAGGATGTTAGAGTAGATTTTTTCTCCTCTTGGCTTGGGTTGAGTAATTGGAGACTCTTGAGTTATCAAACACTTTTGTTGATTGATAATTGGAAGTTGCTAGTTGACTTGAATGCCACTAAAGCTAGTCTTTCACTATGATTTGACTAGGACTTGTGGACTCAAGTTGATTATATCCACTTGACTTTCCTTCATAGTTAGAGGTTAACTAAGTAGAGCAATGGACAGTTCTTGTCACAATTGATGATGATAATGAGGATAGGACTTCTAGCTCTCATCCCTTGCCAAGAGCTTTCATAGTTATTAGTTTATTTCTTTTGCTATTTACATTTCTTGTCTCTTATTCAAAACCCCAAAATACTTGTCCCATAACCAATAGCAAGAACACTACCCTTAATTCCTTGAGAGACGACCCGAGGTTTAAATACTTCGGTTATTATTTTTATTAGTGTTTGTACTTGTGATAAACAAATTTTTGATTGAGGAATTATTTGTTGGTTTAGAACTATACTTGCCACGAGAATTTATTTGTGAAATTCTTTACCATCAAAATTTTCCGTTCATCAAAATGGTTGCCGGGGAATTGCAAATGTACTCTTTTTATTTGTTATTGTGTATATGTGAATATTGTGAATATGTTTGTCTTTTGCTTGTTTGTTTGTCTTTTTATTTGTTCAATGAGGATGTGCATCAAGGGTGGAACAATCAAGGATGGGAGGAGCCTCAAGAGATTGATCAACCTTTTTGACAATAACCTCCTCCGGTTTCTTATAGGTATAATCCAACCCCTAATGCATATCAATCCAATAGCTATGGCGGACCTTCTTGTAGTTACCAACAAGCCCCACCATATGCTTATGAACCTCATCCTCAACATAACCCCCAACCATACTCACAAGCCCTTTTTTACCAAACACCTTCATATGACCCTAATCCTTACCCACCATACCAACAACCATATGAGTCATATGAACCACACAAAGAACCACTACTATTCCAACCTCGACACCTCCAAGAACCACCTCCTCCATACTATTACCAAGATGAACCACCTCCAATGTATGCAAATTTTCACCCACAAGATGAATTCAACTTTCCACCACAACCCTCCATGGAAGAATATTCATGTCCATCGATCCAAGAGCAATATGATCTTACTTATGTTAGCAATTTGGAACAAGAATCAAGGGATCGCCTCAGGGAATCAATAGATCAGCTTCAAGCAACCATCTGTCAAAAGATAGACTCATGGGTTTCATACCATAAGCAAAACATGTTCAAGGATGATTGTGGAGGAGCAACCGTGGAGTGTGTTATGCAACAAGTGAAAAAACTGGAGAGTGTTGAACCGCCACACCCCTACCAAGAAGAACCACCTTCCTATCATGAACCCTTTCTCCAAAATAATGAACACTCTTATCCACCCCAAGCCCCAATGGATGATTCTCTCACTTTACTATTTCAAGGGCAAAGAGAAATACAAAGGGAAGTGCTAGAATTCATGGCCGCCTTGGACGAGGTGGTAAATCGATTAGCCTCCCAATGCTTGAACACTCAAGGAACTCCCATGGCCATATATGGAGAATCAAATGATGAGCATAGCATGAAGGAGAGATTGGAAATTCCGGTGAAAAATGAGGAATGTTGCTTTGTGTTGGAACAATTGGAGGAAGCTTTGATTGTTGAAGAAGAGGAAGAATTGGTTGAAGACTTGGGAGATGTAGAACTCCCATGGGAACCTAGAGTTAAGGGACACCCCTCCAAGAAGATTGAAGTTGATGTTAAGGAGGAAAGTGCACAACCTCCAAGGCATATTCCATATGAAGAATTGGACGGGATAGAGCAAGATTTGAGTTCCCATGGCAATGAAGATCAAGCATCGAATCTTAGTGGTGAAGAATCCTTTGAACTTAAAGAACCTTCTCCTGGTGAATTTGAAAGTGTTGTGGCGGTGGACTCCTCTCATCCCCCCTTTATGATTTGAGTAAGGGAAAAGAGTTAGATAAAATTGATGAGCAAAGGATTGAAATTGAGAAATCTTGTGAGGAGGTGGAGGTCCTTGGAAAAAGGAGGACGGGAGTTAAATACGCTTTGTCAAGATCCTTAGAAGCTTCTTTACCTAGTTTGTCATCTTCTCCTACACTTGAGTGGGTAAAAGTCATTTCTATTAGCTTTATTGTCCCACTTGAGTATGGCTTGCTTGAAACAGATGGCCAACTTAGGGAACTTTGTGGGATGAAGCGTAAGAGAAGGATGTTTCGTGGTTGGCGTTGCAAATCAAGGTTCATTCATTTTGGTTGACACATCAAAGATGAGGTTCAAAGGTTTGGCTAGTGCTCAATTAAGTGGGTCTAGAAGGAAGATTTGGCACTTTATTGAGAATTTATCTTGCTTGCCACCCAAATGGAATAATGATGATCAATTTGAAGATGGGTGTAGAAATAAGATTTGGGATCCAGGAATATATGAGGATCAAATTTGGGAGCCCTTAGCTTGTGAAGAACTCCATCAAGGCTTGGAGCAATTAATTTTGAAGAATGGAGCTTATTGGAAGTTCAAGCATTGGTGGATGTTCAAGAATGAATTCAAGCACAAACCACCTTGATGAGGAGCTCCCCATAAGTCCAACTTAAGGACAATAAATAAAAGTGCTAGGTGGGACACCCCACCATGGTAACATATTTTCATTTTTTCTCTTTTGTAAATATTTGTAAAATTAGTTTAATTTCATGTTTTGTTTGGTTGGTTGAGTTTATTTAGGAGTTTGGTATGTTAAATAAGGTTTTATTGTGTCTTGGTAGCTGTTTAGAGGATTGGAATGCTTGGTTTGGTGCAAGAACTTGGAAAAATTTTGAAAAACAGAGCACCATTCCACGCGTACGTATCACCCACGCGTGTGACCCCAAGTTTTTCACCAATCCACGCACACGCGTAACCCACGCGTATGCGTGGATCCAAAATTTTCACCTTCATACAAAAACTAGAGAGTTGTGCCTGCTTCATGCCAACTTTGTGCGCGAGGCACAACTCTGTTCACGCGTGCGCGTCATCTTACGCATACGCATCGACTCTCTAAATAACCCTTCACGCGTACGCGTGATCCACGCGTACGCGTTGCTCCCATTTCACCAAACCACGCGCACACGTCACCCTACGCGTACGCGTGGATTGCCCTATTTCACCACTCTTCTTTTCTTCTCTTCTTTTCATTTATTTCCTTCTTCTCTTTTCTTCTCTTCTCTTCTCTTTCCACCCTTCAACCACCATCCAACACTACCAAACACCATTTATAACCATCCCTTTAGTTAGTTGTTTAGTTAGATTAATTTTCATCAAATTTCTACTTTTCATAATAAGTGTTGGATTATTAATTCTGTTTACTGTTTATTGCTGCGTATTATTAACTGAATGCTATTTTAGCATAATTGTCTTTATTATTCATTGTTGGATTCTCTATTGAGGTTATAGTTAGTTACTTGATTTTGAATTTTTCATGTTTGACATCTTTGCCTACCAAGTACATGTGACATTGCCTTCAAGCTTTTTAAATTTTTTTTGAATTGCATGATTTGGCCACCATGTGATTTGAACCCTTTTCTTTGATTAGGCAATTCCTTGATGGATGTTGTGTATTTATCTTAATACATTGTGTTCTTGATCATATGCATCCGTATATGTCTGGCTTGAATACTTTTGTGCTTCTTTATTACTTGTCTTAACTTACAAGTTTACTTTAAAGTATTTCAAGCACACTAGAATGAGTGAAGTGCATTCCTCCTATGTAATTGTGATAGAGCTTCCATACTAGCGTGTGTTCTAGACCGCATGCATCTTAGAACTCACACACTTAATTCATTAATGTCACACTAATTCACTCACTCAATTCTAGTTATTTACCTCATTCCAACAATGTATGCTTCCTTGCTTTTGCATTTCCTTTTCTTACTATCTTGTCTGCTATTTTCAGGATGAGTCATTATAAGCAAAAATGGAAGCGGAAGAAAGAACACACAGCAACCGGTTGATCCACCAGCTAAAGGTGGCAATCCATATAGTCGTCGTACCCCCTTGCTCATCTTTGGATGCACCGAGGATGGTGCAAACTTTTAAGTGTGGGGAGGTCGTCCGACTAGTCAGCGTTTTTGGGTGACAAATTTCTGATACCAACACTTTTGCATTTCATTTTTAGGTCTTTTAGCATTCTTAGTTGCATTTTCTTACTTTGCATACATATACATAATAAGTTTAGTCAAAATAGTGAAATTTGTTTCAAGAAATTTACCTATAGGGCACCCCAATTGATTTGAGTAAAAATTTTTCACTGAACTTGCTTGAATTAAACACATATTGTGATCATGTTTTTGAGCTAAGAACACAAGCATGTGAGATTTGAGCCTAATTGCGTGGTTACATCATATAACCACTACTTTCCTTCTTGTGTGCATTATTTTTTTCCTATGATTGTAATCTTTGATTTGTTTGATTCTTTATGTCCATTATTCCTTGTATACATGCATTTATATGATTGAGGCTATTGTTTCAAATATCTCACTTACCCAAATAGCCTTACCTTTTATCTTTCATTGTTAGCCAACTTTGAGCCTAAGAAAACCCATTTGTTTATAATTTTAGTACATTACAAGTCTTAAAGCGAAAAATAATAAATGTCCTTTATTTGGATCTTTGATTAGCTTAGGCTAGTGAGTGTGTATCATTCAAGTGTGGAGAAACTTGGGACATTGGTTCAGTAAAAGGTGTGTGTTGTATCTTTAATTAAGATTTTGGGAATTGGATACATACTCATGTGTTAATTAAATGTAAAAACATATGCATTGGTACTTTTGTATATACTCTATTGCAAAAAGAAAAAAAATATACATATATATATATATATATATATATATATATATATATGCAAAAAGAAAAAATATATATATAAAAAAAGGAAAAAAATAGAAAAGAAAAAAGAAAGAAAAAGAAAAGTAATAAAAAGGGGACAAAATGCCCCAAACTGAAGTCTAATAAAAATCAATGCATATGTGTGATGATCAAAAAGAGAATGCATGAGTATGTGAAAAAGTAAAGAATGGGTAGTTATGTTAGCTTTAAATTGTATAGGTTGTTATATAGGTTAGGTGGGAAGTTTACGTTAATCAAAGATTCAAATTCTAGTCCACTTAGTCATATGCATCCTACCTTGACCCTAGCCCCATTACAACCTTATGAAAAGTCCTCATGATATCTGTATGCATGCATGAAATAATTGTTGATTGTTAGATGAAAAACAAATCTTGGAAAGCATGATTAGGGGAGAACTGAGTGAATCAACCCTATACACTTGAGTGACTAGAGCGGATACACATCCAGTGAAGGTTCGATTGCTCAATTACATGTTTTCACCATGATCATCCCTTTTCTTGCAAGTTTGTATAATCTTTAATAACTCAATTCAATTTTGGTTTGGCTTGGTTGTTAATACCCTTAGCCCTTATGCTTATCTTGGTTTTCTTGGGAATTGATTTATTTTGACCAAGTAATTGCATCCATTTAGGTACTTGCATTTAGATAGTTCCATGTAAGTAGATTGCATATAGTTTAGTTGCATTGAATAAATGTTGATACCCTTTGTCTCTTTCTTGGTTTAGCATGAGGACATGCTATAGATTAAGTGTGGGGAGATTTGATGCACCACTATTTTGTGGTACATTTTATGCTTAATTGAATAGATTTTATCAATTTTTTTCACATTTATTCAATGAAATAGCATGGTTTTGTAATTCTCCCTAAATTTGTGCTTAAATGTGAAAACATGCTTTATAAGCCTTAAAATAGCTAAATTTAATTCACTTTAATTTCACTAGATGCCTTGATGTGTTTGCTAGTGAATTCAGGTTGAAAAGGCTAGAAATGGATCAAAGGAATGAAGAGAAAAGCATGCAAAGTGGAGAAATCATAGAAAATCAAGTATTTGAGATGCATTCACCGACGCGTGCGCGTACCAGACGCGCACGCGTGGATATGGAGTCGCTTGGCGATGTGTACACGTAACAGGACGCGTACACGTGGATAGTAAAATGCCAATCGACGCGTACGCGTGACCCATGCGTATGCGTCGATACTCGCACGTGACATCATTAAAGTGAAAACGTTGGGGGCGATTTCTAAGCTTCTAAGGCCCAAATCCAACTGCTTCCAGAGCCTATTACATGTAGAATTGAAGATTGGACAAAGCGGGGGCACATGCATGCGTTATGAGGAGCCTTTAGTTAGTTTTCTAGAGAGAGAAGCTCCCTTTTCTCTCTAGAATTAGGTTAGGATTAGGTTGATTCTTATTAGATTTAGGTTTAATTTCTTGTTTTCATCTACTCTTCCTTTCAATTTCTTGTTGCTACATGTTTAACTTTTTAGTCCCTTTTGTTAATTTTTTATTCTAGTCATTTTTATGTTTATACACTTTTGTCCCCTTTGAATTCAATTAATGCAATTTATATTTCATGTTCCTTTATTGTTTAATTGAGTTGTTGCTAATTCTTTGCAATTGGGTAGTGTAGATTCATAATTCTTGCACTTTTACCATGCTTTCCTTGTATGCCTTCCAAGTGTTTGATAAAATGCTTGGAAGGATGTTAGAGTAGATTTTTTCTCCTCTTGGCTTGGGTTGAGTAGTTGGAGACTCTTGAGTTATCAAACACTTTTGTTGATTGATAATTGGAAGTTGCTAGTTGACTTGAATGCCACTAAAGCTAGTCTTTCACTATGATTTGACTAGGACTTGTGGACTCAAGTTGATTACATCCACTTGAATTTCCTTCATAGTTAGAGGTTAACTAAGTGGAGCAATAGACAATTCTTGTTACAATTGATGATGATAATGGGGATAGGACTTCTAGTTCTCATCCATTGCCAAGAGCTTTCATAGTTATTAGTTTATTTCTTTTGCTATTTATATTTCTTGTCTCTTATTCAAAACCCCAAAATACTTGTCCCATAACCAATAGCAAGAACACTACCATGCAATTCCTTGAGAGACGACCCGAGGTTTAAATACTTCAATTATTATTTTTATTGGGGTTTGTACTTGTGACAAACAAATTTTTGATTGAAGAATTGTTTGTTTGTTTAGAACTATACTTGCAACGAGAATTTATTTGTGAAATTCTTTACCATCAAAATTTTCCATTCATCACTCGCACATATAGAAATGAGACCATATTCTATACGAAAATGGCATCATTTGGGACAATATAGAACCACACATTCAAAATCATAGCAATAGTAAAAGAAAGCGAGTAAAAATCTTTCAACAACCAAAATCAGATTTCTAGAATGCGAAACCCCAAATTCAAAGTTGCAATCACAAGAAACATTTCAAAACCACCATTCATTTGAAACAAACATGGATACTACCCAAAATACAGAAATGCAACAAAAGGATAATAAAGCACGAACCTTAAAGGAACGCGAAAATAGAAGGGCAATACAAACTACGAAAATTCGAACAATCCTCTCCTAAAGTTGCGAACAAAATCCTTTAAAAGTTTCAAGAAGGAGAAATCTTTATGCTGAAACAAAGTGCAAGAAAGAAGGAAGTGAAGGAAAAGAGGAAAGGGTGATAACGTTTCAGAAGCAGAAAAGGAAAGAAAGAGGGAAGAATGGAGTATTTATAAGACACTAGGGGTAAAAGTGATATTTGGTACCCCTCATTAATGATGTGCACAGAGCCCAAGGAAACCGCAACGTAACGCACGCCGTGTCATTAAGCGGCACAACGTTTCAAATTTTTTTTAAAACACGTCGAGTATCCGACCCCTTGAAGGCAGTATACCTGATGAAGGAAACTAAAGCCACAAATGCTCGAGATCGGCCTCATAAAAGCTCGAACTCAAGCAGGGATACTGTTCATACCCTGACCCAAAAGCATTAAGCCAGGCCTAAAAAGAATAAAAGTCCACCAAAAAAGGTGGCATCATCTACTTACCCGACCTCATAGAAGTCGGGCACGACAAGAGTAGTTCTACCCTACTTATCTGAATAAGTAATTGCCTCTGTAAAGATCTCCTACTATCTCTCTACTTTATCTAGAAGGGAGATCTCAACAAATTCCCAAGATAAAGGGAACAATCACCTACCCTCAAAGGTGAAACTACTTCAAAGGTGGTTATGTGTTTACTATAAATATACTAATAGAACCCGAGATATAATCAGAACACAATCTACTAAAAATCTACTTAAAGCCCTTGCTAACTTAAGTATCGGAGTCTCTTGTAGGTACCACCCTCCACCTCCTCACGAAGAACTCGGACGGCGGCACCTCGGCACCAGCGCAAGTTAGACACTGCCTCAGAAGGAGTCTGCACCTCACGTTCAGGCCCAAATCACTGTTTCAGGTAACCCTTAGAACAATATTATTCACATCATTTCCTTCAACTAAAAAAAATAGCAAAAACAAACTATAAACACTTCACAATGCAATAATATTCAAGACAATATATAATAATCATCATCATAAGGATGGTGAAATGGTACAGAGTTCTATGAAGCTTTTAGATCAAGTATTGTTCTAGTTAGAAGGAGACGGCAAAATTATATTTGACTATGATGCGAAAACTTTGGCCTAAGAAGGGATGAAAAACTTTACATTGAAGTTGGAAATGTATTACGAGCAGTTTTGGTGCTTCAAACTCAGCACCACAAGTTCTGTCTTGATATACTAGGATAGTGGTGAAATTTCAACGCCAGTAGCATATCAAGTCAAATTACCAAGTTTTCTCGGGTTTAAGTAATAGATGCTAAGCTAGAGGATTCCAAGAGTGATAAAGAGACAGAGTTCGTGCCTAGTAGCCAAATTAAGAGTAGATGTTGGGTTCTGTTCTAGGTTAGAATTAAGAGTGCATAGTATAGGGTTGGGGAGTTTGATCACTTCAAATAACATTGTTGGTATACAAGCAAAAGAGTTAGGTTACCACTAGATCCTTTGTATAACATTTTAACAAAATATGAGATTTTGGTATAAATTTGACTTTCACAATTATGTGTGCGTATTACACTTTTTATATTGGATTTTTTTTTCATTTTATTTTTTTGAATGTTTAACCATATCCTAAACTATGATTATTTGCATCTTGATAAACTTTTTTTTTGAACATTCTCTCCTTGCATTGCATTGAGGTTGCTAATAGTATGACAAGTTTTTTTTATTTCAGTTGATCGTACAAAATTGTAAAAGTGGAACAATGGAATTCTTTTGATGGCTGATACACTAAATGAGAACTCCCACATTCTTTATGTTGCTTTTGCACTAGTTAAGTCCTAAACAACATAGTGTTGGTCTTTCTTTCTTACAAAATAGAGTTAGCCTTTGCTCTATAGGAAGGGATTTTCCTCGCGCTTAAGAGATCCCAATCAATATGTACTTAATGTTGATCACTACAAAAAAGTCATCGAATATCATTGGATTTATTGACTGAATTATTAAAAAAATATTGGCAAATTATTTACTGTTAGAATTAGCGATGAACTAAATCAGATGGTAAAAACTTTTTCGATAACTATTTACCGACAGATTTTTTTTATCCACCACTAATTATCGACGGATATAAAATTTTAATTGATAAAACTCTAGAGGTTGTTATTGTCGAAAAATTTTCAACAATAACTTTAACGCTATAAATTAGATTTTCACACATTTATGATAGGCAAATTCAACGATGGTAATCTTAATTTTTTTCTAACTTTTGAATGGATATACAGAATTAATAGACAAATCCCAAATTAATCGTCAAATTTAAATTAATAAAACTCTAATAGTATTTTTAATTAAAGATATACAACTATAATCTGAAATAATAAATGTACAAAAGAAAAGTAAAACAGATAAACTACTAATATTGTCAAACAAAGTAAAACTATACCCAAATCACTACGGGTTCCGATAATCGTCGTCGTCATTGTCTCCTGATCCTACTAAATCGACGGGCTAGGTGTTGGTGTTAGTGCCTGTCATGGTGCCTGTGTAGAGGACGAGGAGCCCCTCCAACAGCGGCGCAACCACCACCGCGCATCTGGTCATAGTAGACCGCCATCTTATGTCGCATCCACTAGATCTGCTCTAGCTCCTGCCTGAGCTCCTACCATAGGAGGAATTATGTTGCTGCATCACAAGCATCCCTCTCTACCATGCGTGCGAGGAGCTTATTATACCTCTTCTCAGCTAGATACAACTAGCGTCCCTGGTCTGAAAGACTCCAAGTCAGGCTGGTGGTTGAGGTGGATGAAACCCTCAAGGTGGATGTGCGAAGGTTGCTGGAGAATAAGAACGATCTTAGCCTTTAGACATGATTCTTATACGGCTCGGATGCGGTCTGGTGCCACACCGCATCAGGATCGATGATAGAAACAAATTGGTTATTGTCGCCCTCCCTACTCTATTGAGAATATTGGGTTGCGGCCTCCAAGCTCTGCGTGTATGATTCCTACCACATGATATGTAAATGTTATTAGGACGACAATGATATGAAAACAATTGTAAGTTATGAAATAAATTATGATGTTTATTCACATAATAATCCGCAAACCGTTGATCAGCAAATCTCTCCTTGTTCTCTTTCTGCGTGTGAGTATACTTAAAGACCTTCGCCATCGTCACCTCACGATCTAACAACTTAGACTACACATATTGAAAAAAAAAATTTAAATCATATGACAATTAATTTAAAAATCAATGATAAAATAAACTTAATACAAGTTATATACCCGCTTGGACTTTGTCTTCATGAAAGTCACTGACCTGCCAATATACTTGGACGACTTAGCCAGTGCCCTCTTAGCCTTATTTGTGGATCGGTGCACGAAACTTGAACCTCTCATCATTCTCCCAATAGGCGTAGAGGGTCTTCTTAATGTCTGTCCAGAGCCACTGACTAAGGTGGTTTCGCCTCTCATGTACGTTTTCAACTATCTCTTGAAGCTGCCTAGCCACACGGTGGTCGAAAATCTTCTTGATCATGGTATTGTGAATCTTTTTCATATAAATTTCTCATGCACAAGAAAATACTTAGCATAAGTTAAGCAAAATTAAATACATAAATGAAATAAAAGATAAAAACTAACTATAGTTTGAATAAGTAGAGATTTTACTGTCCATTTATAAAACCATTACTCTCTGGTCTCAGTAGGGATCTTCTTGTAGCTCGGCTATGGGTGGTCATACATTAGCTTGATGACATTAGTACGCTCCTGTGTACAGACATTGTTATCCGCTGCAAACCTATCAATGGAGAACTTAAGATTAGTAAACACAAATATTGTTTCATAATTTCAAAATAATTTGCATTTAAAACCAAATAAAATAGTTATGACGCGGTCAATTCATCAGGCCAAATTATCATCCTAATAACCAACTGTGATAGGACATCTTACTGGAATTCATGAGAGGATTCCGGCACTGCAGTGTCTATCACGAGAGCTGACATCGATGTAGTGGGTTGCTGAGTGGGTGGAGGTGGTGGAGGAGTCCACTCTAGTAAATCAGCAAGACAACTTCCTAGAGAAATAATTGGCGTAACATTAGGGCCAACACAATTTGAATTAGGGACCATAATGAAAAGCTGATCATGTGCATCCTATGCATGTGAGGTCCAAGAGATAGCCGAGGTAGAGGGCGATGACTAAGAAGTCCAATGGGTGGTAGTCACCCTCGCTCTACCTTAACCACGAGAGAGAGAAATTGAGAGAGAGAATTAGATATTACTCATCTTAATAAAGATATATCTTAATTTACTTTTTTTAAATACTTAGAATTCAACTAACAACACAACTTATTAATTTTTTTAAAATTTTGACAGAGTTTTGTCTATAATTAAAAACCTCCACCAAAATTAATTTTTATTTTTCACAAACTAAACACGTATTTAAATAATTTTAACAAAAATTCGCAGAGCTTTTCCTTAATTCAGAGACCTCTACCAAAAAAATTTATCAATTTTCACATAGGAAATATTTACAAATATAAATTAAAATTAATACGCATTGAAGCAAACATCAAATCCTAACTGTTCTAGTGTGCATCCCTTATTACCTCGCAATTTTTGAACAAACAAGAGTTTTGAGAAGGTGCCACTAGACAGTCTTCTTCCACTCGTCCTAAAACCCTATCCTAAAAAAGTAAGTCTATTATAAAACTTTAACAATTTAATATATTTAGAGACAGAAAATTAACCTTGATATCACAAAAAATCCATATATATTATCAGTACGAATAACCTACTATTAAAGCTACAAGACGTTCAAACAAAAACGAAAATCCTAAAATAGAAATAAAGTTTGTAAAATATAAAAATTATTAATAAAACTAATTTATAAAACTAATCTAATATTATTTAATTTTTAATTACACTAAATTAATATAATAAACCCTAATCACACATCTCATTAAAAAATTTAATGGAAAATAATAAAATCCTAAACAAATAAAAAATTCAACTCTAAATTACTTTAGTTTCAACTATAAAGTAAATCCTAAACTAATTTATCCAACTAAATACCATAAATTATATCTTACTTAACCTAATATTATTTAATTTATAATTACACTAAATTAATGTAGCAAAACTTAATCACACATTTCATCAAAAAATGTAATCAAGAATTTAATAAAAAATTAATAAAATCCTAAAAGAATAAACAAAATTCAACTCTAAATTACTTTAGTTTCAAAAGTAAATCCTAAATTAATTTATCCAACTAATTATCATAAATTACACCCAACCTAATCTAACTTAATTTAATTTTTAATTACACTAATTAAATTAATATAATAAATTCTAATCACACATTTCATTAACAAAATTTAATCAATAATTTAATAAAGTATTTAATGAAATCCTAAACAAATAAAAATATCTTGAAAAAAACTATAAAAAAATTATCTCTGATGGTGACTGCAGGATGGTGAAAGAGTTGTAGTGACAGGAGGCAGCAATGAAACCTATGGTGGTGGAGTTAAGGTTTAGTAAATCTTAGGTGTAATATAACTAACAATCAAAAGAAAAAATGGACAACAATCTTACTTCTAGCGCGGTGGACTTCAATGACGATGACGGCGACACGGTGACAACCTCCGATGACAAGAGACACTAACAACGGCGGTGGAGTCTTTTCACAGAGACTCCAATAATAGTGACAGTAATGTGCTGATCTACGACGATCATGAGGCTAAGCGGTAGCGACGACAACTCTGTGTGGTGGTGCAGCAACCTTCTTTAATGGAAGATAGTGAGAGAGACGGGAGAGAGAAGAGAAGAGAGGGGAGGGTTTTATGTTTAAATTTTACTTCAAATTTATTGTCAGATTTACTGGCAAAAAAATTTTGACAGTAAAAATCATGCGGTTACCAAAACCATGTGTTTTATTTTATGTGTTACCGTCATATTTATTCACCGGTAAAAATCTGACAGTAACATTGACACCAAGTTTAACTAGACTCGCACTTAAATTTGCCGTCGAAATTACTGATGGATTAAGAAATACGACGGTCTATTTTTAGGGCTAGGGATGGCAACGGGTCCCCATGGGGACGGGGACATGCCCCCCGCCCCCGCCCTCAATATCTGTCCCTGTCCCCGTCCCGTTCCCACGACGGGTAACAGGGACTATGTATCCACTAGGGTCCTGGGTCTTCGCGGATATTGTGGAATTTTGTAAGAACTAATAAAAATTGAAAAAACTGAAAAAATTTGGAGAAAATTAAAGATAATCCTCAATTGTCATTACAAACATAATATCCATAGTCTTTAAAGACTTAAATAGCAATAACAAAAAAACATAAACATCCAAACATATCCATAAACAATCAAATATTACATAAACAATTAACCATATCCATAAACAACCAAACAAAGTTCATCACATCGTAAAAACATAATTAGTAGTTGCGGTATCCGTTGGGGGTTCTTGAGGTTGAGATCGAGGATCCTCTTGTGTAGTTTGAATATTAGTGCCTATAGGTTCTTTCGATGGAGTACTCTTCTCAAGAGTATTACTCAATGCATCTGAAGAAGACATTCTATAAATCATGAAATATAAATCATGAATCAGAATCACATTAATCCAAAATATAAATCATGAATCAGAAATTCAGAATCAGAATCTCATTAACCTAACTTAGAAATTCAGAATCTAATTACCCTAATTAGAAATCAGAATAAAAAATTTAGAAATTCAGAATCAGAATCTCATTAATCTAACTCAGAAATTCAGAATCTAATTACCCTAATTAGAAATCAGAATCACAAATTCAGAAATTCAGAAATCAGAACCTAATTACCCTAATTCAGAAATTCATAATCTACTTACCCTAATTAGAACTCAGAATCAGATATTCAAAAATTCAAAAATCAGAATCTAATTACCCTAAATCAGAATCAGAAATTCGGAAATTCTTGAGCCAGAAAAACCTAATTCAGAAATATAAATTCAGAAACCACAGGACTGATTTACCCGACGGAGAAAAGGGGCAGACCAGCAAAGACCAGCAATTTGGTAGACGAATGGCGAAGAGGAGAAGACGACGACCAGCGACGAGTTTGCCGCGACGTGGTGAAGACGATGACCGGTGACGACGCGACAAGGAGAAGAAGACGACGTGGCCGCGACGGTGAGCTCGAGACCTGTAGTGAGCGACCGAGCCACTCAGGGGGAGGCGCCGCCGAGGGACCCAAAGGGTGGGAGGCGGCGGCCGGCGATGTTCGGGAAGGAGACAGGAGGGTTGAGGGTTTGAACTTTGAGGAGGAGTGGAGAGGAGAGGAGACGAGACTGCGGCGCTGAGGGACCCAAAGGGTGGGAGGCGGCGGTTGGCGGTCGGCGGTGTTCGAGAAGGAGACAGGAGGGGTTGATAGTTTCAACTTTGAGGAGGAGTGGAGTGAAGAGGAAATGAGGCTCTCACTCTCGGTCTCTGAAGAAGTGAAGCATATGTGAGTATGTAACGGCTAGGGTTTCTCCAATGGCTCACATATTATTTATATATATATCGGGGGTATTTTTGTCTTTTCATATAAACGGGGATTTAACGGGTCTCCACGGGGAAAGGACCTCTACCCCCTCCCTCGTCCCGTTTATTATACGGGGCCCCGTCTCCCGTCCCCGCGGGTAGAAATTACCCTCCATACCTGCCCCCAATGGGTAAATCCCCACAGGTATCCCCTGTCGGAGACTTTTGTCATGCCTATTCAGGACAACAAAAAATTATATCAAACTGACAGTAAATTTCATGATGCGATTCAAGTCCATAGAAAGGAAGCGAACTTTGATCAATGCAGCTTACGCGGTCAATGCAAGGTCGATGGTACGTGACTTTGAGAAGAAATCTGTCACTAAAACCGATTAATATAATATATATTGGAATACAAATACATATTGAAAATTAATTAAATCACACATGTATTTATACATATATATATTAGTGGCTGATTTTAGTGACTAATTTTAGTGTACAAATATATACAATGATAAATTTTAGTATACTTATATTTAGGTATTTGTGTCTTGTTCATTATTTTTACCAAACACAATACATAGACACAAATATTTTATGTCTATGTCTTTAATGTCTGTGTCTTTGTGTCTATGTCTCATCCTATACATCAACCAAACGGAGCCTTAAGTAACCAAGCGAAGAGAAAAGTGAGAAAAGAATCTGTTTAGTTAGTTGAAGGAGTAGTGAAGATGGAAAAATAGCACCTCTGCCTTTTATTTAGGCTTAATTATTACATCATATTTTATTTTTTATTAAATTTTTAATTAGATTTTTAAATTATAATTTTTTTTATTTAGTCCTTAATAACGTTAAACATCTAAAAAATATTAATAAATTATAAATTTACTTATATATCCATGTCTATAACTTATAATAGATTTATATTTTTTTAAGATTTTTTTTCTGGTATACTCAAATCTGTATATTTCTCTTACCATTGCATAAATAAGACAATTCATCATTAAATAGAGAGTATATGAGATGAATGGAAATTGGGAAGACAAAAAAGGTATGAAGAAATTTAACAATACCACAACAAAAACTAGATGGTTACAACACTGTCTCAATTGCAATAGCAGGTCAAGGATATTATTCGCATAGTTGTGTAAAACCTTTTCTTGTGCAACATAATAATCAAATTGAACTTGTTTGATTGCATAAAAATATTCAAGACTCATAACAACAATCCCAAACAAGAATATACTTAACAAATATCCAAACTGCTTAAGCAGAGGATCAATTTTAGGCATAAACTATAAAACAGAGGACAATTACCAATTTATTAAAAAGAATGTAAAACAAATTATTAAAAGATAATCTCAATCACCATCAAGAACTATTGCACAAAACTTACCTTAGATCTAGTGAAGAGGGCCTCATAGAAATCACGTTCAGATTTTGACAGTTGCAAATTTATTCCACCTACACAGTAGCAAATTATGAAATAACGAATGAACTCCTAAAAACCAGCACAGTTTCCTCAATAAAAGGCCTCTACTTAGAGCGTGGATGACGAGCAGCAGTTCAAGCAGCAAGGGAGGGATAGAGGAGCGGCGCGGCGAGACGCGAGCAGTGAAGCACCAGGATTACAAGTAGTGACGACAGACAAGCAATGATGGCGGACAAGCTGTGGACGAGGAAAAGGGAGACGAGCACGTGATGGACGACGACCACGCGACGGACGGCGAGAACGACGGACACCGAGAACGCGACGGACGTCGAGCAGAGGAGACACGGCGACATGGGAGCTCAGCGAAGAGTTTATGGCAAGGTGTGAGTGTGGGACAAAATACCTAGGGTTATTTTAGAATTTTAGAAATATGGAGGTGTCATCAATTGGATCTCCAACCCAAATAGTGAGTATATTTATTTTTTTAATAGAATATTCAGTTATCTCAAACGTTTTTGTCATGGTAGAAATTAAATTGAAAAAAAAATTTATGATATAGGAACCCAATTGAAAAAAAAAGTATAGGAACCTTCAGTAAAACTATAGAAACTTACAGAATAATTAAACATATTTTCTAAGTGGATATATTTGTCTTTTTAAAAATATATGGTGATAAATTTATAATATTAATCTTTTTCATATTTTTTCTCTTTTACTACCTTTGTTTCTCATAGCTTGAATAACATATTTTTTTATTTAAATTAAATTATTATATTATTTACGATATAAAACACAAAGCATTTATGGATTTGCATAACGTGCTAAATCTCGAATACTGTATATGAACATAATTATGAGCATATTTCGGGGACTGAACATCTGAGATATGATACATTACCAGTTTAAGGTATCCCGATGCACTCGGGATACAACACAGATGGAGAAACGGATACTGAATATCTGAGATATGCATGCAGAGAGACAAGAAGTCACAGTACCCAAGATACATTCATAATGAGAAATGGGGTTGCAGAATGTTGTTATTACCATCTTGGGCCACAATAATTAACAACATACCCCCGCACTTGCTGTACAAATGTGTCCCATCAACCGATACAAAAGGCTTGCGGTACTTAAATGCCTCAACACAAGGAGGGAATGCCTAAAAGACCTTATCAAGATGGCTGCTATCGCTGTTAATCATGTTGCAGTCATAATAAGGAACAACGCAATCGTGTATCGTGTTAGGAGGCATTCTTGCAAAGCTTGTAACAGCCTGGGTATCTTGTTGTACGACTCTTCCCAATCACCATAAATCTGAGCAATCGCCTTCTACTTTGTCATCCACACCTTTCGATATGATGGCTTAAAATGATAACTTTGTTGTTCTCTACTTTGTGACACTGAAATAAAAACAGAGGGATCAACATATATTATTGTCTTGATGACCTTGCAAATTAAACTACTATCTAACTGAGCATGGTCTTGAGATATGATTGGCACTAAATAGGTATATCGTCCACCAAATCTATGCACCGCCCTACAAAATTACTCATAGATCTCAGCATCTAGTATAAAACATAATCAACATATAGGCACTTAATTTCATAAAAGGTAAAGGATAAAATTTACCAGTAGTTCAAATGGTGTAGTTCTTTACTTCCATCAGACCAACATCCTTATTCCTGAACCTGTGGCCCACCCGAAACTCTACATCACAATCCGTGTTGTAATCTTCCCTGTCATCAGGGTTGAAAGGATCATCTAGCTGCATTGTGTCCAAATTTAAAGTCTGATAATGACTTGGAACTTCTGATAATTATGGAATGACCAAAGGAGGAGGTAGGAGAAACTGAGCACCCCACCAATGGGAGTCTCTGGCACATACTCATAGAAGAATCACTCTCGTTGGACGACTTGGTTTCAGTAACGTAATCCGAAATTCCGAATCACCCTCGCTGTCATCCTCTTCGACACTATTACAAGGCTGGGCGAAGTGAATTGATCTTGCATCAACGGAATTACTTCGGCCTCGAAGAGGATGGCCCACAACCACCACCCACTTCACAAACCGCAGCATACCATTCATCACATGTTGCAGCATTATCCTAGCATGTACGTCGAACATTAGCTTTACATGCTGATCAGCTTCGAGCCATAATAACTTGTTAGTAAATCCACCATTTGGAAGCGCTGGTAAAAATCTATATGCAATACGTCCAACCTCCTTGGAACCTAATGTCCCCATGTTGCTTAGTATGACAGTCTTTAGTGCATGTAGAGAATCAACATGGCAAGTGCGCAACATCAAAGTTGAATCAAACTCAAAAATCATTCATTTCTCACTATTTTTTATTATTCCATTGGGATAAATTACAACAAAGAGGAATGGATTATTATCTATGATTACGAAAAAAGGATAAAGACAGTGAATAAAGATATGGATGTAGTGTAAGTAATGGTTGAGCTAAAAAGTTTCTTATATAGAGTTTTGAGCTAGAAAGTTTCTTATATAGAGTTTTTCTCCTAGTTATCTAGAATATAGAGACACCTATTTAATGAGACACGTATCACAGATACTGTGACCCTATTTTTTATTATGCACGCATCTCGGGTATCCTATTTCTCACTATGAATATATCCCGATTCTGTGATTATTTTTTCTCTATACATGTATCTTGGGTACTCAATACACGTTTTTTTATCTGTATCGTATCTCGGATCTTGGATGCGGATCTTGGATGCATCCAAGATACGTTAAACAAGTAATGTATCATGTTTCAGATATTCAGTCTCTAGAATATACTCGTAATTACGTTTGGGTCACAATATTTTAGATGTGATACGTTATGTAAATTCGTAAATGCTTTGTGTTTTATGAATTTTCGTAAATAATATATATTTAATTTAAATAAAAAATCGCTTGAATAACACGATAATAAAATAAATTTTATAATAATTTATATAGTGGAGTTAAAATTAATAATATATAGAAAAAACAATATTATTATTATGTATTACCGA
>NC_029794.2:30809526-30810451 GCF_000816755.2 Arachis ipaensis | reverse complement strand
TAGAACATGAAAATTAAATTTATTTAAAAATATATAGAAGATAAAAATAAAAATAAATAATATGAGAAGAATCGTATTTATTCTATACAATAAATAAGGATTTCCGATGTTATACCGTTGTCATTGAAAGAGATCGAGAGGAAAGGAAAGAATCTATGCGCAATACTCATGGCTCATGAGTCATGACTCACTCATAACTAAGTCACAGACTCCTCAGTGAAATCTCACTCACACTCACCCTGGCCCCTGGGTGCCTCGGACCCACCATTTTCACCCACATACATACCCTTCCTTTTTTCTCACTCCACCATTATTATATACATTTATTTATTAATTATTATTCTTTTTCTTTTCTATTTCTCATTTTCATTTGATAGTTGATACCACAAGAAATTAAGAAATAAAATTATATGTGATTTTGAAATCATATTATTAATAATCTCTAACTCATAAATTAAAATTTTCAAACGTTGTATAAATAAATAAGTTAGTAACAAATTCTACATTTAAAAAGTAAACAAACATGACAAATAAAAAAAAAAGAGAAAAAATATGAGTATACTTGCACAAGCTGAAGGCACTCACTCTCACCACCCAACACACAACACATAATCCCTTTTCTTAAATTTCCCAAGCCTCCCCACACACCCATGACCCAACTGTTGTTTTTCCTTATTCAGCAAAAAATATTTCACCCCACTCACAGTCTCACACACTCCCTCCCTTCCATCATTATTATTCCATTTCACCCGCTTTCTCTTCCACTCTGATCAATAGTACTACTAAAGACTAAACATCTGAATTGATTTTTAAGTTATTTTATTTTAAACGATACACTTTAATTTTTAATAAATTACAAATTACAGATTTTTATTATGTTAAGTCTTTTTAAATTTATTTTTGTCGAAAAAATTGATTCCTCTGG
>NC_029794.2:30804343-30809443 GCF_000816755.2 Arachis ipaensis | reverse complement strand
AAATATTTGGATTAAAAATTGTTAAGGATTAATTTGAGTGTGTTAGTAAATGAATAAATAAATAAATAAATCGCTCCCTTCACTCCAAACGCAAAGAGAGGAGGAAGCAAGAGAGTCACAACTCACGTCCAAGATTCTTTTGATTTTGATTTTGTTGTATGATATTGAGGCTACCAAGATGCCAACCCCGGTGGCAGCAGCCCGGCAATGCCTAACACCAGAGGCTGCCCGCGCCCTCGACGAGGCGGTGTCCGTTGCCCGCCGTCGCGGCCACGCCCAAACCACCTCTCTCCACGCCATCTCCGCCCTCCTCTCCCTCCCCTCCTCCTCCCTCCTCCGCGACGCATGCTGCCGCGCCCGCAACTCCGCCTACTCGCCGCGCCTTCAGTTCAAGGCCCTCGACCTCTGCCTCTCCGTGTCCCTCGACCGCTCCCCTTCCTCCAACCCATCCACTGACCCGCCCGTCTCCAACTCCCTCATGGCAGCCATCAAGCGGTCTCAGGCCAATCAGCGCCGACACCCTGACACGTTCCATAACCAACTCTTGTTCCAAAGTAACCACTCTAACAACCTCCAACAAACTCAGCAACCGTTTTCTGTTTCGTCGGTTAAAGTTGAGCTGCAGCATTTGGTGATATCGATTCTTGATGACCCGGTTGTCAGTCGGGTTTTCGCTGAAGCGGGTTTCCGGAGCTCCGAAATTAAGCTCGCGATACTCAGGCCCTTGCCGCAGCTTTTTCGCTACTCGAGATCGCGTGGGCCGCCGGTTTTTCTATGTAACTTGCCGGAACAAGGCCGCCGGGGAGGGTTTTTCGGGTTCCCGTTTTCCGGCCGCGGAGACGGAGGGGAGGAGGAGAGTTTCAGGAGGATTGGGGAGGTTCTGGTGAGAAGCAAGGGGAGGAACCCGGTGCTGCTTGGCGCGTGTGCTGGCGAGGCGATGCGGCAGTTCGTGGAGGCGGTGGAGAAGCGGAGGGAGGGGGTGCTGCCGGTGGAGCTGGTAGGGTTGAGGATTGTGTCCGGGATTAGGGAAGCGGAGGAGGTGGCGGAGAAGGGCGTGGGGCCAGGAGTGGTGGTGAATTTGGGGGACTTGAAGGGTTTTGTGGCGGAGGAGGAGAATAACGGCGGTGAAGAGGGTGTTCTTGGGGAACTGGGGCGGTTGTTGAAGGTTCATAGTGAGAGGGTATGGTTGATTGGTTTTGCTGGGAGCTATGAGTCTTACTTAAAATTTGTTGGAAGGTTTCCTTTTGTCGAGAAAGATTGGGATTTGCAGCTTCTTCCCATTACTTCTCTTCAATCTTGCCAGAGACCAAGGTCCAGGTGATTTTTTTCCTCAATGAATATCTTCTTCTATTTATTCATGTAACTCTCAACTTCTCCAAAGTAGTTGTTTACTGTCAGAACTTTTCAACAAAGGAGATTAAATATTAATTCTTTTATTCATCATGTGCATGCTTCGAGTAGTTTCGGTTGTTGTTTCTTTTTTTTTTTTTTAAATTTTTTTATTAAGAATTTTCATAGATGAGTCTTTTAATATTTTGGATTAAATGTTTTTCAGTTCTTTAACTTAATGAAGCGGGTCTATATACAAACATACCACCATAATTCTTTTTTGATAAAAACTCTGAATTTAAGGATGAGCGGAATATTATTATAGAAGACTTATAGATAGATTGTCATGATCAATTAAATAATAAATGGATAGATGTGAATTCATTTTTATTCGTATGATAAACTAATAAGTAATAACTAGTTCTATAGATGGATTTTCATTTTCATTTAATCTCATGTATATTTTGTTGTTTGACAGTTTAATGGATTCATTTGTACCATTTGGTGGATTTTTCTCTTCCCCTTCCGATTTGAAAAGTCCACTACCTGGCTGTATTCCCAATCTCAGGCACCGTCAAAACAGCGAAAGGTGTGAACAAGAAGTGCCTGCTCCAAAGGAAAGATTTTCTTCTTTGGCTGTTGAACCATGTCAATCTAACTATCAGCCATGGCTACAGATTGCAGAAATCAATGCAGCAAAAGGATTGAATGCTAAGGTGCGTACTGAGTACTGTATAGCAGTCGGATAAATGTCAGTTAAAATGAGCAAAAAATTTGGTTATATAAAAGGGATAAAAAATTTGGCGATATAAAAGAGCATTTTGATTAAGTATAATCTTCACCAATCTTAAAACAATGAATATTAAAAGATATACAAATTAGATTTTTGGAAAAGATTTTGGTTACTTAATAAAAAAAATTTGCAATTGTTTTTTTTAAACGAATTATTTGATTTTTATCGATGAATTTTTTCTCATTTTGTTTATGTAAAAAATATTTTCTTTTCCATTCAGTACAGACCAAAAAGGATGATTTTCTTTTATTCGATGGTGGTAAATCCATGCCAACTCATAAGAACATGGATAATGTTTACTATCATCTGCGCCAGGGATTTTCCGAAGCAAATTCTTGTCCGAATGTTATGGGTTTTCTTTGTACTAAAGATAAAAAGAAAGATGCTGAAAATCGTGACAGCAAAGTTACAGACAATTCTCCTGTTGAAGTCATCGATCTAAACTCGGAAGTTCCAGCCAATTTGCAAATTCTGTCTACATCACTACCAACCAGTTCTTTTTCTTTGGCCTTCAAGGAAATGCAGGGGAAGCATACTTCGAAACCTATGTTCCAAAAAGCGGAAGATCTCGACTCAGCTGACCTGAGATCATGCAACATCTCCAATTCAAGTGTGTGCGATGGTAGTGAAATGTCTCCAACTTCAGTTAATTCTGTAACCACAGATCTGGGTTTAGGACTATGTTCTTCTCCTACCAGCAATAAATTTAAGAAACCTATTGACGAATATTCAATGGGTCCTCCAAAGCAAATTGGGAGTCAATTTTCTTCCAACTTCAATTTGGCTGATGGGAATATCTTGAAACATATGTCACAGTCTTCTTCCTGCTTAAGTTTCGACCATGTTAGACAAGTTGATGCTAGAAATCCCAAAAGCCTTTTTGAAGTTCTATCGAAGGAGGTAACCTGGCAAGACGAAGCATTACATGCTATCGTCAAAGCAATAGTTTGCAGTTCAACAAAAAGGATTAGACAATGTGGAGCAATTCAACGAGGTGATTTATGGATGAATTTTGTGGGACCTGATAGGCACGGCAAAAAGAAAGTAGCCGTTGCTTTAGCTGAGATTTTGTATGGAAGTCGGGACAGCTTTATTTGTATGGATCTAGGTTCCAAAGAAATGAGAGCATGCAATGCTGTTAAATTTAGGGGGAAGACTACTCTTGATTTTATTGTGGGGGAGTTTTGCAAGAAAACTTTGTCTGTGGTTTTTCTTGAAAATGTAGATAAGGCAGATGGAGTAACTCAAAGCAGTTTGTTGCAAGCCATCAGGACGGGGAAAATAACAGACTCGCACGGACGAGAAATCGGATTAAACAATGCCACATTTGTGACTTCGTTTTTAAATTATAAAGATAGTTTGACCTTAACAGAAGAACCTTCCAACTATCCTGAGGAAAGGATACTAATGGCAAAAAGAGGAGCTATCAAGATCAAAGTTGAACATGCCATTGGAGACATCATATCTAACAGATTGAGAGATGTTATGCCAAATCTAATTTTTGTAAATAAACGAAAATTGATTGGTGATAATGAATTTCACCACGATCGACATTTAATCTCAGATGTGCCTAAAAGGGCACATATAGCATCAAATTGGCTTTTGGATTTGAATCTTCCAGCTGAAGAGAGTGAATCGCAACAAATGGACATTGAAAATTCCAAACATGTCTCAACTGGGAACAACCAAAACATTTGGTTGCAAGATTTGTGTGATCAAGCTTACCAAACAGTTGTTTTCAAACCTTTCGATTTTGATGCGCTGGAAGATAGAGTGTTAAAAGTAATTAGAAGTAACTTCAACAAGATTCTTGGATCAGAATGTGTCTTACAAATTCAGTCAGAAGTCATTGACCAGTTGCTAGCAGCAGCATATGTCTTGGACCAGGATACAGTGGTGAAGTGGGTGGAGCAAGTTCTGAGCGAAGGATTCCTTGAAGTACAGAGAAGGTGCAACCCCACAGCTAGTTCAATTGTGAAACTTGCTTCATATCAAGATCAAGCTTTAAGTGTATACCTTCCACCAACAATACTTTTGGATTGAAACTACTACCAGAAAATGTTGGCTTTTCTGTATTTGGCTGTATAATTTAGCAGTAATACATAGTGAAAACTACTTTTAGCCTTTACTGCTTCCTGTTATTTTTGATGGATTTATATTTGTGTAGGTGGTGGTGGTTGTAGCTTATAATATGTAATCTGGAACTGGTATTCTGTGTGGTTATTATTATTGCGTTTGCATGTTAAAACTTAGTATCTTTGCTTTAGTGAAAGTTAAAAAGCAGTGGTTAGTCCATTGAGTAATATATATATACTGAATTACTGATGAATAAATTTAGATAAAAAATTAAGAGGATTTTGTATGTTTTGTGATTTGATAAAGAAATTTTACAGTTGGAATTGAGTCATTATATTTATAATTTAATTTTGATGCATTATCAATGTAAAATTGTTTTTATACGTGTATCCAATCACATAAGATTATATTACCAAAAATAATTTTTTTTATATTAATTACGTGAATAATCAACTAAGAGAATGACTGTAATTACACGACCTTATAAAACGTTTTATACTGTCGATACATCAAAATTAAACGTTTTATTAATCAACCGTAAATTAAATTTAAGAGACATGAAGCAGTAGAGTAGAGTGGCGGACGAAACTTTGATTTAATAAAATTGTAGGTGATATATGTATGAGTTGCTTGTTTTATTTTATGTGTAGGCAAATTTTATGTGTCTTGGTTGTTGAGTCTTTGTGGTATAATTGTTGTGCTTTGACAAAATCTTGTGATTTTTGGTCTATTCTTAATAATAATGCCAAAAGAGATAGACTGCGAATCAAAAGATATTTCTTTCTTGTTTTGGGTACGAACGATCTAAAAACAAATTATTCACCTAATTTCACGTAGCCAATGAAATCAAGGAAAAAAAATTATAGATAAAATATATATTTTGTCTTTAATATTTATATTTT
>NC_029794.2:30797047-30804142 GCF_000816755.2 Arachis ipaensis | reverse complement strand
TTAAATATTAAAAATAATTTAAAAAAATCACAAATATCGGCAAAAAAATATATTTTATCCAAAAATTATTAATAGAGTTAGAAAGAAAATGTGATATGAAAAAAGCATATACAATGCACATTTTCTATCATTTTTAGTAACATGTTGATATTTTTATTTCGGAAAAGCTTTACATCCATGTAAAAATTATATAGATGTTATCCAAGTATCTTCCATTGCACGCGTTTTACACTCGTTTGTTTTACACGCGCCTCATATAACGTATATAACGTAATCCTTCTTTTGCGTGATCAACCTTTCTCAACGTAAACTTTTCTCAACGTAAACCTTATTCTCTTCTCGCGTTTTCTTTCTTCTTCTTCTTATTCTCTGTTCGCGTTCTTCTTCTTGTTCTTCTTCGTCTTCTTCCTCTTCTCCTTCTTCTTCTTCAATCTAATTAAATTCGTTGTTCTCTTCTATTCGCGTTTTTCTTCTCTACATTACAGATCTGGATTGACTTCAACATAATTAGCTTCGTCGTTCTTCTTTTTCTTCGTCAATCTGCACTTCTGAATTGAAACAATGAATGAATCAACTTTAAATCAGTTGAATGAGTGCGATTTGGATAATTCTTCCGAAATGCATCAATTTAATGAGGTTTGGATTATTGAATTTTGAATCGAATTCAATGGAATGCAATTGTTAATTTTATTTGAATTGAATTGAATGGATTGAGGTGATCTGTATCTGAATTGAATTGAATTAAATTGATAATATATAAATTGTAGACAGAGTTGTTTCGAATTTGGTTTTGTATAATGGTTTCGTTCACTGTGAGTAACTGTTCGGTTCGGTAAGTACTATAGAGTTGTTTCACCATGTCCATGTGTTCGGTTCGGTATGCAGAATGGAGTCTAAAAAAAATTAGACGAATATATTATGTTTTGTTCCCTAAGCACTATATAATTGTTTCACCGTAATTAAGATTTCGGTTCACCGTGCAGACCAGCTGTGTTGTGGATGAAAAATTTGTCCCAAAGGTGGGAATGATTTTCAAGACACTAGAAGAAGCTGGAAAGTTCTACAAACATTATCCCAAACTTGCCGATTTTTCTACGAAAATAAGAAACGCGACTCGGGACGGAGACATTAATGTAAATTTTTGTTCACCCATGAGCAAATTTCGATTCACCATGGTTATAGCAGGCTTAATTTCCGACTATTGTTAGTCTTTAATGAATAGTCACTTTTTTGGTGAAATTCTATATTGATATATGTAGCTTTTTCGATTCGTCTAGTGTATTAATTTCTAAGTTGAATAATTAGAATTTGTTTTGAGAAACGGGAATCAGGTGTAGTGCTAGTTACATTTTCCGTGTGATTAATTAAATAAAAATTATTAAAAAAATCTAAAAGAGTAACATAAATATTTTAAACTTACATTGGTGGAGTTTTAAAACTCTTTCTTAGATGGATTTTCAGGGTTTAGGGTTTTGGGTTTAGGGCTTTAGGAGTGTTTATGGGTTCAGGGTTCAGTGTTTGGGGTTTAGGGTTTAGGGTTTAGAGTTTAGGGTTTAGGGGTTCAGGTTTCAGGATTCAGGGGTTCAGGGTTCAGGGTTCATGGTTCAGGGTTCAGGGTTCAGGTGTCAGGGTTCAGGGTTCAGGGGTTCAGGGATTCATGGGTTCAGGGGTTTAGGGTTTTAGGGTTTTAGGGGTTTAGGTTTTATGGTTTAGGGTTAGGGTTTTAGGGTTTTGGGGTTTTAGGCAGTTTAGGGTTTATTGGTTCAGGGTTCAGTGTTCAGGGTTCAGGGTTTAGTGTTTAGGGTTCAGTGTCAGTGTGTTTGCAACTTTCGGTTCGCCCAGTGTATTAATTTCGGTTCACTGTGTTCTTTTGGTGTTCGTAATGTATTGGTAAATACAGTGATTGCAATCACTGAGAACCTGGAATAAAACAGCAGCCAACCAGTTCCAACATATATACAAAATTAATATCTCAGATGAGTAATCCATCTTGAATCAAATATAAATATTAACATTAACATTTAGATTAATATTGACAAATATACATTTGAAGTAAGCATTTTTTGCTTTTTAAACAAGTTAAACAAAATATTTTTAATTACAATCAGTTAATCATAGTATATGCTATTTACTATCTAAATCCCTAGATGTGAATTTACAATAAGTCAAGCAATTCTTTCAACAGGGTATTAGAGACATTCATTTCTGGGACATTTGCCAGGGCACCAAATCCCATTTCTTCCACTATATCTTTCATCCCATTTCTTCCACTATATCTTTCTTTTCTTGACTCATATCCTTATACACTGTTGCTATTGCCTCTGTTTGGCATCTGCAATAATGAGTTTTCTGCAAGTTTTAAAATAGAATGTGAGGATATATTTATAATACAAAATAGATATTATTCGAATGAAAGCGGATAAATATATTTAATCTGCTTACGTTATAGTGCGGCTTCTCCTTCATTGTTGCCATTGTCTTGTTCTGTTTTGTTGTAATGAAAAATTTTGGTCAATACTTCACTCAATACATCAACAAGCACAAGCATGTATATATTAATCAAGTCAATTAAAATGCCATAGGCCACCGAACTGAACAACATTCAATTGGTGAACCAAAATCACAAAGGCCACCGAACCGAACAACATTCATGTGGTTAATAAATGGTGATCAACTTTCAATTAACAAGAATAGTATTCCTCCATGCAAAAGAAGTACTGAAGATAGTAACAACCAATTTCAAAACTCTAGTTAAACTATCCACACCGATAAGAACAAGCACGTATATCTTAATCAAATCAACATCTTCCAAAAGAAAAGTTTTTCAAATTTCATGAATTAGGTGTTCTTTCAAAATGACATTTTCAAATTGGCTTCTTTAAAAACTCTTACTGAAATTTATCCAATATAATGAGATAATTTTACAGTAGTATAGCTTATCAAAGTGAAAGAATTGTCTCTAATATCAATTGTCCTAAACAAAATTTACATTTGGACAATACACTATTTGCTTCTCAAAGGAATCCAAACTGAAGATTCTTACTAGCATTATATAGGACAGCGTTAACGAAACTCATTCATGCACAGAATCAAACATTATAAATAATGAAACAGTTAGGAAATGATTTGCTGCATGCTAGCACAAAAGGAATCCACCGAACCGAACATCATTCACTTGGTGAACCAAAATTATAAAGGCCACCGAACCGAACAAATCTCAAAGCTCTAGTTACACTATCCACTGAATCGAATGAAAATAACAACAAATTTTATTCCAAGGCCTAGTTATACTGTAAAAATACATTCACAATAGTTTCATCTACTAAACGAAGCAAATCAATCTAGTAAACCTAAAATGCAAGTAGGAGAAGCGCAACATTGCAAGATTTCAAATGAACAGTAGTTTTCTCATACCTTTGGTAGTCTCTGTTGCAGTTTTTGTTCGTTTCTGGTTGTTGCTTGCGAAATCTTCTCCCGATTCCTTTCCAGTAGTAATTTTCGCAGAGAACGTGATTGAAGTTTGAGTGATGTTGAGAGAGATTCGAAGAGAATGAGTTGTTTCATGTATTGGTTTCGTGTTGAAGAAGATGTAACGTTTTTTCATAATGAAGTGCGAATGAAAAAGGAGGGGTTTCGTTTGTCTCTGGCGTGTGTTTTCACTCGCCATTTAATGCGTCTTATTCTATTTGGGTTTGGGCCAACTTGGTTACATGGTTATATGGATGTGTAGCAGCCCTGTTTTTATTTTCAAGTTAATAGAGACAACAAAAAATACTTATTTAAAATTACTGGATTAACTTTAAAAAAAAATATCAATAAAAATACTTTTATTTTAATTCAAATAAAATATAAAAAAATAAAACTCATAATAAAAAGTCGGATTTTATGTTTTAGTTCATATTTTGAAAAATTTATTTTTTATAAATTTATGAATTTAAAATAGAATATTTAACTTTTTTAAAATTAATTGAAAACTATCTTTTAATTCATTCACTTCTAAGTAGCCATTATCAAAATTTTTTTAGAATGAAAAAGCTAATATAAAATATAGCCTTAGTTAGAATGAGATTCTAACTCGGCACCTTTTGAAATTTTGAAAAGAATTGCTCTTTAAAAAGCAAGTACGATAAAAATTGTAAGCTATGTTTAAAGGAAGTTATTTTCTATCGTTGGCTTTTATGGTAAAATCAATCGGGGATCTGAGAGGCTAAAAGGCGATGGTTTACCCTATGGCAGAAAGAAGAAATAGAAATATTCTAAAAATTAAAAATAAAAAAATAATTTGAAATTTTTTTTGAAAAAATTAAGAGCTCAAATTTAAATTTTTAGATTTTGAAGTAACAAACAACCGATTAAAATGTTTGTTATATACTTAATTTTACAAATTAAATGATTTAATTGATATAATGCTTTAATTATTTCTCAAATTATATCTTGTATAAATTTAATTGGTATTTTTAATTTACATTACTTTGTTATCACTATTTGTTACTTCTAATTCTAGAAAAAAAATTATGCTTTAGTTCCTATGCCAATTTACTCCTGACACAATATCTACAGTGAAAAAGAGAAAATTCAGACTAATAATACGATAACTCCAATAATCGATTTGTTGAATTAACTAAGACCGATAATAATTTCTAGAAGAAGAAAAAAGTTGTAAAATATTTATCAGGAATTAATATTTAAAATGGCTCATGAAATTTAACTCCAACTCAATTTAGTCATCGAATTTTCAATTGATCGAATTTGTTCCCTAAAATTTTAAGTCGTGATTCAATTTGGCCTTTTCGTCCATTGTCATCGTCAGAGAGCTGACATGGTAATTTTAATTAACACCTAACACTACATAAACGACATTATGTAGTTGTTGGTGGTGTCCAAAATATATTAAAACGATGTCGTGAGACATAAGAATGGAGTTAAATGAAACCTAAAATGTAAAATACTTCATTTCCAGGGGCAAAGCTAGATGAAATACTAGAGGGGGCCAAAAATATTTTTATAATAAAATAAGACTAAAATAAAAATTTTAGGAGCGACTAAGATAAAAATATTTTTCGAATAAAATAAGACTAAATTATATGAAACCTCACAATGAGGCTCCGCTCTGTTCATTACTGAAACTTCAATTGACCCTTCTTCTTCTTTCTCCTTTCGTATACCTTGCGGCAACTAAGAAACAATGTTGTCGCCGTAGGTGAAATTTGAAGCTTTTTTTTTTTGCATTTGTTTCATCGGCTTATAGTGAAAACAAAGAACTTGGAAATCATCATTTGTTCAAAAACAAATTAGTAAAAAAATCGTAGCTCTCAACATGCAATGCTTTATTTTGTTGGAATATATTGGTTGAGGTTTGTTGTTTTTTATTTTTTTGCTCTATTTGATTAGTGAATTTTTTGGAGACTTGGGTTGATTATGGTTGTTAGTACTGGTAGATTTCTTGTATGCTAGAGTTTAATTTTTTATGTATATGACTGTGATCAACTGACTCTAATACATTAGACAAATAGATATTAGTAGCAATGTTGTTTGATAGTAAAAATAAATATGAGGATTGTTGCTGGCATTTTTTTTGTTTTGTGTTTAAGAGAAGCTGGAATTAATGGAAGACTTAACTGTTCCTATTTTTGAATGGAGGTTCATGATTCTTGATTTAAAATAGAATGAAATAAGTATTAATGTTATCATTTTCTACAACCACACCATCGTGGAACCTTCCCACCTCTGCCGTGATATACGTTCCTCACCCAACTGCCATGTAAATGTGATCTACTTGAGTTTTGGGAAGCTTCGTTGCCGCTCCTCAGCATCCTCCCCAACTCACCAAAAACGGCTTCAATTTGGGAGATTTGGGGCACCGTCTAGGTTTTTATGTTCAAATCCCAAGGGGTTAAATTGGTGCTTATAATATTTTTGCCACGTCATATAACTGTTGATAGTGCCAAGTGTCAATTAAAATTGCCACGTCAGCTTTCCGATGACGTAAATAGATGGAAGGACCAAAGTGAGTCATAACTCAAAATTTTAGGGTACAAATTAGGTCAATTAAAATTTTGGAGGTTAAATTGAGTCGCAAGTCAAATTTCAGGGACCATTTTGAAAGGATGTTATTCGTGCATTCTTCCTTACACTCTTATCGATCCAGCTGACATATGCCTGCCCTGATGGAGATTATTCGGTACTTAAATAGAGATATAGTTCAGTACCACCAAAATCACTATCGCCGCTTAAACACGGCTATGCTTTACTCTATCGGTAGTGAAAGAAGATAGCAATTTCTGGTCATTTTTCGTCTAACCCGAATTTGCTTAGTTAGTCAGGATTTGCTTCTTAGTTCAACTAAGTGCTCGATTGAGTTCTTATGCTACCTACTCTACAATAACATTTAGTGATTCCAGCCGACCAAACTCAACTAAAAGGAATGAAATGCAGCAAAAGAAAAGAAAATATATGGATCGACCCCATCGTCTCCACTTGATAGAAATTACGAGATTATCCTATTTACGTCTTTGACATCCAGGGATCACTAACCAACCATAGAATTCTATTCAAAAAGTGGAACACATTAACTATTTACTCTATAGTTAGACAATAAAAGCAGACCTACATTAACGTTTTGAACATTAAAAGTCCCAATGATTATTTCATAGGTACTAATGAATCAAAGAATATTTTTAATGAATTTAAAAAAATTATTAATCATTTTATTATAAATTCATGAATTTAAAAAAATGCAAATTTTTTAAAATTTAAACTAAAATACAAAATTTAAATTTTTATTTTTATTATTTTTATTTTTTATATATTTTTTTAAATTAAAATAGAAGATATTTTTTACTAATATTTATGTTTTAAAATTAATTGATTAATTAAAAAATAAGAACGTCAATAAGCAGTTGAAAATAATAAAATATGTGCAATATAACTAATTTGTTCATATCACTTTTTTGATGGACTTAATTAAGTGTACGGATACCAAGTATTTTAACGCTACATATATATAACGTGGTAATATATAAAATTAGACATCAAATCATCAATAGTGGGTATATTAGATATAAAATATATATTAAAAATAAAATAACATATGAA
>NC_029794.2:30738779-30797017 GCF_000816755.2 Arachis ipaensis | reverse complement strand
CAATAATTAGACATTAAAAGATGATATATAATAAGTAAAGTATTGTTTTAGTTTCTAATGTTTAGGTTATTAAATTCTAATTTCGTTTTTAATGTTTGAAATATTTTATTTTTATCTCAAACATTTTATTTTGCCTTATTTTAGTCTTCTCTGCAAAATTATGAAATTTTTTTCCAAAAAACTTGCTAACATTATGATTTTCTTCTAGATAGCAAAAAAAAATTATTATTGTAGTGATCATAATAATTGTTGTAATGATTTGAGAATGAAAGTAATAGAATAATAAGGAAAAAAAGATAACAATAAAAAAATAGATATTTTTGGTAAAAAAAATTAATTTTGACAAGAGGATTAAAATAGGACGAATAAAATATTTGAAATAAAAATAAGACGTTTTAAACGTTAGGATGAAATTAAAATTTAGTCAAACATTAAGGATTAAAATAATATTTTGCTCTATATTTACAATGATACTGTGCATACAAGTTTTTTGTAACCAAGTCCAATCAAGTTGACACAAGTCCAATAAGAAAAAGTGTGCGGATGCATTACCGCTTCTCTTTCTTTGCACTTTTCAGCATACAAATTTTGTTAGATAGCACAGAAATTTATTGACAAAATTTTTTTGGTTCGGTGAGTAAATGTTCTAAACATGTGGTCCTTCAAAAATTATTGTGCTGTGCATAAAAAATTTTTATGATGTGCATAAAAATTTTGTATTATACACCATAATTTATGTGCTATATGTATATTGTTAGTTAGGTATCAACGTTTTGGATACGTAGTTCTTTAAAAAAATTTGTGTTGTGCACCAAAATTTCTATGCTATGCACCAATTATCTTATGTATACTAAAATTCCTGTGTTATGCATATTTTGTTAGTTAGGTGTCAATCTTCTTGACATGTGGTCTTTTAAAAATTTATATGTTGTACATTAAAATTTTTAATGTTGTGAATCAAAATTTCTGTGCTCTAATTTTTTTAACATATATTGGAGGAGAAGAAAAAGATGAAGAAGATGACGAAAACGATGATGATGAAAGAGGATGAAAAGAAAAAATAAGGAGGAGAAGAAATCAAACAAGAGAAGAAAAAGACGACGACATTGAAGAAAAAGAAGACGATGACGTTGAAGAAGAACCAAAGATGAAGACGATGACGGAAACAATGATGATAACGTTGTTGAGAAGAAGAAGAAGAAGAAGATGATGATGATGATGATGAAGACGACAACAACAACAACAATGATAATGAAGGAGGAGAAAGAGAAGGAGTAGGAAGAGGAAGAAGAAGCACCAGCAGCGACAACGCGTATATACCTACATTTAAAGAAGCGCGCTTTGACTTGGTTGAGTACTTGGTTTAAAAAAGTTTGGACACCTAGCTTTGTTGATAAAAATTATATTGTTCATGTATACTAATTAAATTAAGGTTAATTGTCAAATTAGTTCTCGAAAAATTGGTCGATCATCATTTTCGTTCCCAAATGATTTATTTAATCAAATTAGTTCCTAAAAAATTTAAAATTAGTTACGTTTGTCCTTTGGTCAATAGATTAACAGTTTCTGTTAACAGATTCTTCAACCCTACTAACACCTCTTTTTGATGTTTTGTGCATTCTCAAGTGGACAACAACAAAATAGAATCAATTTTGTGAATCCTGCAATAGCACAAACAAACCACAACTTATGAGGAATAATAGAATCATATGTGACATGTGCTCATTCAAAGATGGTATCATTCATGAGAAATTATGTAGACAAAATATGCATTACGAGTAGAAAAAAAGGAGGAGTTATGATACGAAACGTAATTCAGAGTAAGATGGAAAATCAAAGAAAGGGACTCATCTACCTTAATTTGATTTTTTTATGCAACAACTAAGGGAATCACTCTACCTTCTCTTATTCACACCCAAATTTCTCAAAGAAATTCAAAGAAATTTTTATTTATAAGAAATTAAAAGAAAAAATGGCTACCAGGTTTTAGAAGGTTTTTATACCTCTTAAGTTTAAAACTCTAACTCATAAGTTCACTAAAATAAAAATGGGTCAAATCATTATTGGGGCTAAAACAAACAAAATTAAATTAAATAAAATTAAATAAATATAAAATAAGTCTTAAAATAAATACTAAGAAAGTAATGTCTATTTGATTCAACTTGATTAACGAGAGTTTTCAATGCAACTTGTAAATAGTAAGACTGATGGGGGAAAAAATCGTCGGTAAAGAATTTCACAAGAGTAGTCGCATTGCAAGTATAGATCTAAACCGACAATTAAATCTCAATCAAATTTAATTTGTTTGTCACTAAAGCAAACCCAATAAAAATAACCGAAGTATTAAACTTCAGGTCGTCTCTCAAGGAATTGCAGGAAAGTGTACTTATAATTGGTTATGGGAAAGTATCTTTTTGGGTTTTTTTAAAATGTTGAACAAGGAATGTAAATGATAAGAAAATAAACTAATAATTATGAAAAGTCCTAGCAAGGATTGATAATTAGAAGTCCTATCCTCATTATCATCATCAATTGTGACAAGAATTGTCCATTGCTCCACTTAGTCAACCTCTAACTATGAAGGAAAGTCAAGTGGAATTAATCAATTTGATTTCTCAAGTCCTAGTCAACTCCTAAGGAAAGACTAGCTTTAGTGGAATTCAAATCAACTAGCAACTTTCAATTGCTAATCAACAAAAGAGTTTGATAACTCAAGAGTCTCCAATTACTCAATCTAAGCTAAGAACATAAAAAGCTAATTTAAAATCCAACCAAGCATTTTATCAAACACTTGAAAGGCATAAAATAAAAGCATAGAAGAACAATAGAGAATGTAAAATCTAAAACCAACAATTGCAAGCATCAATGATAACAAATATTGCAAGAAGCAATAAACATGAAATACCTCAAATTGCATTAAATAGGAAATTGAATCTAACATGAAGAGTTCATAAATTAAATTGGGAAAATAAATAAACCGACAAGAGAAATAGATAAACTAAAGTGCTAGAACTAATAAGAGTAGAAGAAAACTAAATTAAAGTAAAATAGAAATCAGAGTTTGAGAAGAATTAAAGCTAAGAACCCTAAAACCTAGAGAGAGGAGAGAGCCTCTCTCTCTAGAAAACTACATCTAAAACCTAAAATTATATGAATGAAAGTTGTCTCCATGATTCCCCACTCTGCAGCCTCTATTCTGTATTTTCGGGCTTGGAACTGGGCCAAAAGGAGCCCAGAAATCGCCTCCAGCGTCTTCTATGTAATGCAGCACGTGACGCTTTGTCACGCGTACGCGTCGCTTGGCAAAAATCCTGGTCACGCGTACGCGTCGCACGTCTTCTGCACTAGTCATGCATACGCGTCGCTGCCAGCTTCTCAAAACACTATTTTCTTGTGTTCCTTCCACTTTTGCATGCTTCCTTTCCATCCTCTAAGTCATTCCTTCCCTATAACCCTAAAAACACTCAGCAAATATATCCCGGCATCGAATGGTAATAAGAGAGAATCAAAATTAGCAAGTTTAATGCCAAAGAAACATGTTTTCAATCATAACATAAAATTAGAAAGAAAAATGTAAAACATGCGAATTATATGCATAAGTGTGAAAATAATGAATAAAATCTACTAAATTAAGCACAAGATAAACCCTAAAAATGGGGTTTATCAATCTTCCCACACTTAAACATTAGCATGTCCTCATGCTAAGCTCAAGAGAACCAAAAGAGTGAAGGCAAAATGGTAGAACTTATGCAATGCAACCTATCTAGATGCAAGCTACCTACATGCATCATGCTATTCTAAGTACTATATATATATATGGACATATGGAAATTTTCAAGAAATCATATATGCACAATCAAGGACTAAATCAATCATATCAAAGCACATTCACAATTGAGTTGAGTTAATCAAAAAAGTTCACAAACTTGCAAGACAAGCAATGATAATATATGGACATATGGAAATGAGCAATTGAACCGTCACTGGATTTGTATATGCACTCTAATCACTCAAGTGTTTGGGGTTAAACCACTCAAATCTCCTCTAATCATGCTTTCTAAAACTTTGTTCTTTATCTAACTAATCAACAATTATCAAGTGTACAAATGCAAATATCATGAGGGCTTTTCAAGGTTGTAATGGGGCTAAGGTAAGGGTGAGGGTATATATATGGCCAAGTGAGCTATCATATGAATCTTTGACTAACCTAAGTTCTCACCTAACACATACACATACTCTATACAATCCTAAAGTTAAGCTTAGCTACCCAAAATCTCACTTTTACATATTTTCACACACTCATGTATCAATTTTTAATTTCATCACATATGCATTGATCTTTTTATTGAACTTAACATTGGGGGTGATTTTATTCCCCTATTCATTTATTCCTTTTTTTTCTTTTTTTTTTTAGTGAAAGCATAATATATCAATGCATATGTTTTTCTAATTTCACATGAGTAGGCACCCAAATTCCCAATATTTGTCAATATAAGCAAAAACACATTCTCATTAACCATAGGTCCCATATTTCCCCACACTTAGTTGACACGCAATCTCTATCTTAAGCTAACCAAAGATTCAAATAGGGTAATTAATTATTTTTTCGCTTAAGGCTAGTGATGTGGTAATATAAAGAACAAAAAGGGGGTTAAGAAGGCTCAAAGTGGCAAACAAAGGTAAATGGAATGGTAGGCTATTTGGGATAAGTGAACTAATATCAAATGATGGCCTCAATCACATATAAGCATGAACATACACTAAATAATGGACATATAGAATGGAACAAACCGAAGATTGCAATCATAGAGAAGAAACACACAGGAATAAAAATCATGGTTAAATAATGTTACCATACAATTAAGCTCAAAAACTCACGGGTTGTGTGTTCTTAGCTCAAAAATCATATTCCAATTATATATATATCGTGCAAGTTACAAAAAGTTTTAACTCAAATCAATGTGAATCTTAAATGCCTTTTCTAAGAAAAATGAATTTCTTGAAAATTTCAACAAATTGACCAACATTTATTATTATATATATATACTAAATGAAATGTTGTGATTACGAAAACTAAAAGTTTTTAGTTTACTCCCTATTTTCAGTCAAACCAATTTCTCATATGCAAAAGGGTAAACTAAGCTCAATAATCCATGTTTTTCCACATCACAACTAATAGACTAAAAGTGCAATTCAAGCTAAATATCTAAGATATATACAAGTCCAAAGTGCAAAATACAACAAAGTAAAAATAAACAAGAGTACAATAAAATAGAAATGTGCAAATACTAAAAGAAAAATAAAATAAAGTAAAGCAAAATACAAAATAAAGCAAAATAGAACAAAAGTCTGAAATGGTTCACCAAAATATAATCCGCCGGAGACGGCGACCTCCCCACACTTAAAGCACAGCATCGTCCTCGATGCTCTCAGTCAAGCTGGGTTTGAAGGATCATCGCCTGCATCTCTATCATCGCCTGTCGAAGGATGTGCCACTGGTTTTGTTGGCTGTGGCTGTGCAGGTGCCTGTGGCTCTGTAGGGTGCTCAGGCTGAGTCGCCTCCTGCTGGGTCTCCTCCTGCTCATCCTCCTCCTCCTCCTTAGAGTGCTCCGAGGGTGTGTCAGGCTCAGAGGGGATGTCAGTACGCCCCGACATCACAATCAGCTTCAGATGTGCATAGCGTCGCTTATTGCGATGCTCAGACTGCTCATAACATCACTGATTGTGGAGCTCCATCTGATCAAGGCGCTCGAAAAGGCGGTGCACAAGGTGGTAGACTGGCTGAGAAGCGGATGATGGTGCTGCGAAAGCAGGTGGTGCTGCAGGTGCTGAAGGTGCTGCTGAGGATGTGGCTGCATCAGTAGATGTAGTAGTAGTAGGTGGTCTGTGGCCTAGAGGTCCGAACCACTTGCCGTGCGGAATAACCTTCTTGCAGTCGGCAATCAGTGGTCTCTCATCCTCTGGCTCCCAAGGCACCTCAGCTCGACGAGTCATCTGGGTGATCAAATAGGGAAATGGCAAGGTGCCTTTCACATGAACTCTGGACATATACTTCCTGATGAGCCTTGGAAGGTATAGGTCCTTCCCTTCCATGACGCACTAAATAAGGAGGATCATGGCAACTGGAACTTTTGACTCGTGAGTACTAGGCATAACATAATTACTCAGTATCTGTTGCCACAGCCTAGCCTCATCATTGAGATAAATAACTTTTACACCTCGTGGAGTTGCCTTTGACTTTCCCATAGCCCACGGAACATCAGGATCAATGGCTATGGTACGCCGGACAGCATCCCAATCAAAACTCATGAATCTAATAGACTCCTCAGCCTTCTGAAAACCATCTGTATCATCTGTTTTAGGCTGGAAGTGGAGGATATCCTCTATCGCCTCCTCAGTGACTAAAATATGCTTTCCCCTAAGCTGCACTACATCAAGGGTCGTCCAATAATAGTTAGAATAGAACTCACGGACCCATGATGTGTTTACCTTTGCCAGATCTCTATCCAGAAATACCCAACCTCTCTGTTTGATCTGATGTTTAGTGTACTTCTTCAATTCGGTTGGTATTTTGAGCTTCCTTTCCAAGTAGAGGTTCCATTTTTCCACAAAGACCGAAAACTTGAGTTCAGAGTAAAGATTGGCAAATTTGACTGGGTCATTAGCAGGCACAAGTTGATAAGCTTTTTCTTGACCAGTAAAGTTTTTTTCACACCAAAATTCATCCGATAGAACATCCGATAGAGTGACGGATGAATGTCCTCTCTTCCTCTTACTGGAGCTGGCTTTAGCCTTACCTTTTCCTTTCTTATTAGACATCCTAAAAAATAGAATTTCCAGGGTACAGATTATCAAATAAATCAGAGGAAAGAAAGGCAGGTAAATAAGCAAGTAGACAGAAAAACAGGTAACAGAAGGCGAGTGAGACTCAATCATAGTGAGTTTAAGGAAATGAACTCTTGGAATGTAAGAAAACAGAATTCAAACATCAATCAGAATACGAACCAAAAATTCATGCAATAATAGCAAGATGTTTGTTTGTTAAGCAACAACAATTATCATGCCTCAAAGGAAATTAAAAGAATTAGTTGACAACTAAAAGAAAGGTTAAAGAGTCAAATAAGTCAAGAGTTAGAAAAGTGTGTTAAAATTAGTGGCATGGAAATGTTGTTCTTAACCAAAATGAGTGCACAAAGTTAAAGAACAAGCAATCTCACTCTCATGAGAGCAAAGCAAATCATTGATGATGAGAGATGTAATGTAAGAAGCATAAACAGTAAACATAAGGTATCATCAATGTATTTCATCACTCAAGTAAAAAGGCACCATCAATAGCAACTTCAAAGAATCTCAGCAGAAAGAAACAAGAAGTAAATCCGTCAACTAGTTCAAAATTCATTGGTCAACAAGGTTCTAATCAACACAGAAATCCATCAACTAGTTCTTTGTTGTCTACAATGATGTAAATCGAATAAAAGGGAACTGAAGAAAAGCGGAAGTGCCAGCCAACCACTCTATGACTTAAATTTGGCAATAAACAGTGGGACTAGAGTTAAAATGTGCCAAATTCAGTTCACAATTGGAAATTAATAGGATAAGGTTTTCAGAAAAATTCGGCAGCATTCTGGCAGTAAATTGAGCATTCCCGAATTAAACAAACAGCAAAATCAGTCCATATGAATTCAAAATAATTCAGACAAATTCAACAGCCATATTTCACATGAACCAAGGTCCATTTTCGAATATGAGTTCAGCAACAGATTTATCAATAAAATTGATCTCGGTTTAGCAACCATCATCTATTCAAATACAAACATCAATAACTCAGCAGCTCATATGAATCCAATATAGGTCAATTAGCATGAAGAACAAGAAAATTCATATGACCCAAGCATCATTAAGCGAAATCAGCATAACAGCAGTCAAACAGCATACCAGCAATTAGCATCGAATAGCAGCGTCTAAAAATAGATCAGCAACATCAACAGCAAAGCAATTTTAAAATCATCCAATTCAGACAACAAGAACAGAGCAATTATCATACCTAAATCCACTAACCACATCCTAGCTACCTAACCACCTAAAATCAACTAAGAACATGCATTTTTAATCTAACTAAACTAAGCAGAAATTAAACCAAGCTAACTGAATTACTTAAACATGGTAGGAAAAATATGAAAACCTGGGAGAAGCAGAAGTGGTAGAAGAAGGGAATTGAGGGGTGGAGCAGAGTAATGCCGGCCCAGAGGTGGCGGCGACACAGCGGCACAGTGGCTATCTGCAGCGGTGCTTGGTGAAGGCAGGAAGGGTCGGGAGGTGGCAAAAGGGGGAAGAGAGAATAGAGAAGAAGGAGAAGAATAAGAAGAAGGGGGAGGTCGGCGGCGGCTCGGGGTCACTAAATGAAGGTCAGTGGTGGTGAGGAGTAGAGGTTAATGATGTTGTTGATGGGGGTTTGGAGGGAAAGAAGAGAAAATGGAACGTTGAGGGAGAAGGGATAGGGCACACGAATGGGTTAGGGTTCTTGCGTCTGGGGTTAATAAATTCAAATCCATGCGTACGCGTGGGTCACGCTTGAGTGTGGAGGAGACAAAAATTCATCGACGTGTAAGCGTCATTGACGCGAATGCGTGAAGGGAGATAAATGAAGATGACGCGTACGCGTGAAGCATGCGTACACGTAAGCCAAAATTGTGCCAAACGCACAATTCCAGCGCTGTTTTCGCAGAACTCTCTGTTCAAGTTGAATGGGGCAGCATTTACGTGCGACGCGTGCGCGTCGCACACGCCCACGCGTGGTGCGCAAGAAATGAAAATGACGCGTACGCGTCGGGGACGCCTACGTGTGGATCAAATTGTGCCTCTAGCACACCAGCCGCACGATTCCATCACAACTCTCTGTTCGTTGGATGGGAGAGCCAAATTGGTATCGACGTCCATGAGTGGCCTACGCGTACGCGTGGGTTGCCCCTTTTTTTTAAGTAACAAGCTACCAAAATAAAACCAAATATTATTAAACTAGTAAAAACCACAACTTAAACTAAATAATTCTAACAAAAAAAAATCAAAATTCAATTAATTACCAACATTAACGAAAAATAAAATTGGAAGAGTTTACCATGTTGGGGTGTCTCCCACCTAGCACTTTTAGTTAAAGTCCTTAAGTTGGACATTTGGTGAGCTCCTTGTCATGGTGGCTTGTGCTTGAACTCATCTTGAAACTTCCACCAACGCTTGGACTTCCAATAAGTTTCAACGTTCCTAAGTGAATTTTCCAAGCCTTGAGGGAGTTCTTCACAAGTTTTGAGCTCCCAAAGTTGATCTTCTTATATGCCCAGATCCCAAATCTTGTTTCTACACCCTTCTTCAAGTTGATCATCATGATTCCATCTGGGTGGTTGATGCGTGAGCATCTTTCCTATCTTTTCCTAGTGAATTCGCATTTAATTTGTTAAGTTTAATCAAGAATTAATTATCTTTTAGCCACTATGGATGCTACTTTGAGTCTTGTGCAATTCTGTTTATTTTAGGTAGCATTTGGTTGAATTTGATGGAGCTTCCGCAGAAAAAAAGAAGAAGGCTATATAGGGCAGGAATTGCTTAGAGGATGGAGAGGAAGCTTGCACAAATGGAAGGAGCACAAGAATTAAAAGAGTTGACCAGCGAGGAGCGACGCGTGCACGTACCTGACGCGTACGCGTGAAAAGCGAAGTTGCACAGTGATGTGTGCGCGTACCTGACCCGTACGTGTGACACGTAAAGAAGACCATCGACGCGTACGCGTGACTGACGCGTACGCGTGAGATGCCCCACATGCAGAAAACGCAGAAAATGCCAATTCCTATTAATTCTGATTTAAACTTTATTTTTATTTTAAAATAAGAAAAAGATATTATTTTAGTTTAGAAAATAAATTTTAAATTAATTAGGATTAGATATAAAAGAGAAAAGAAACTTCTCTTCTGGGGATTGGAACATTATTCCAACATTAGTTCACTTTTCATTCCACCTCAGCCCAATTTACCAAAATCCTTATTTTCTCTCTGAATCATGAGCAACTAAACCTCCACTGTTAAGGTTAGGAGCTCTGTCTATTGTATGGATTGATACTTCAGGTACTGATTTATATTTTAAGAATTGTTTTCGTTCCTTATCTTATGAATTTGGGTGGAACGGAAGTATGACCCTCTTTCTAATTGAGTTCTTGTATAACTTGGAAAAACTCTTTACTTGAACAATAGCCTGAAAATATATTCTCCTAAATTTCTAATTATCTGGACTTAACGGGATACGTGACATATAATCCTTTTATATTTGGGTAATTAGAATTTCTGTGGCACATAAACTAGAATTGAACTTCATCCTCTAATTGGAATTAAGTGACCAAGGAATTGGCAGTTGATGAAAGTTAGAGTAGACTAGAAAGCTCTAAGGAATTAGGGTCTAGTCACATATAGTTTGCCATGAATTAAATCTTGCATGATTAAAATAGTTAGTAAGAAAAGTCATTCCGAAAGATAGATATCTCTGAAGCCTTAACTGTTTCTCCATATATTATTCTCATCAATTTACTGCTTGCTGTTTTAATTTTTGAATTATTGTTTAATACTTTTAAATACCAAAAATACTCTTTTCTGTTTGTCTAATTAAGTAAATTAATCAACCATTATTTCTTAGTCTATCAATCCTCGTGGGATCGATCCTCACTCACCTGAGGTATTACTTGGTACGACCCGGTGCACTTGCCGGTTAGTTTGTGGTTATAAATTTTGCACCAAGTTTTTGGCGCCGTTGCCGGGGATTGATAGTGATTAACAACTATTAGTTGTTTGATTGCTTAGATTAGGCGTTTTAATTTTATTTAAATTTTACTTTATTATTTTCGAAAAAAATTTTAATAAATAAATAGCACTAATAATTTTCCTTAATTTCTGAAATCAAGTTTGGTGTTACCTAGTTAATTTTATTTTAATTTTCCTATTTATTTTCCCTGTTAATTTTCGAAAATTTTTGTCTAATTTCAGTTATAATTTTCAAATTTTTCTGTTTTATTTATTTAGTATTTCTATTTTATTATTTTACACAGGTTACCTCACTGGGAGTTCTCTGCACTCTGACGTAGAGAATCCCATCTTTTCTTGTTTTCTATCTGTTTATGCGCAGGAACAGAGACAAGGAACCTCTTTTAGATTTTGATCCTGAACCTGAAAAGACTTTCAGGCGGCGTTTGCAACAAGCAAGACTTTACAAGGCTGCAGAATCCACTATGGATCCGAATAATGCTGTTAATGCCAATGTGGCAAATCCGAATGAGAATGAGCAACAAAGGAAGTGCTTGGCTCTTACTCTGCTCCTACTGTAGATCTTTTTGGAAAAAGCATTGTGGTGCCTCCTATAGCTGCGAACAACTTTGAGTTGAAGCCACAATTGGTCACCCTGGTGTAACAAAACTGCCAGTATTATGGTCTTCTCCACGAAGAGCCAAATCAATTTATTTCTAATTTTCTGCAGATTTGTGATACTGTGAAGACAAATGGAGTGAACTCAGAGGTGTACAAACTCATGCTCTTCCCGTTTGCTCTGAGTGATGGAACAAAGCTATGGCTAGATTCCCAACTCAAGGAGAGTTTGGATACTTGGGACAAGGTTGTTACTGAGTTTCTTACCAAATTTTCCCACCAAAGAAGCTGACTAAGCTTAGGGTGGAGGTTCAGACCTTCAGGCAGAAGGATGGTGAAACTCTTTATGAAGCTTGGGAGAGGTACAAGCTACTGATTAGGCAATGCCCTCCAGACATGTTCTCTAAATGGACCCAACTAGACATCTTTTATGAAGGCTTCGGTGAAATGTCCAAGATGTGCTTAGATAATTCTGCAGGTGATTCATTGCACAAGAAGAAGACACTGGAGGAGACTATTGAGCTGATTGAATTGGTTGCTAGCAACCAATATTTATACTCATCTAACAAGAATCCTGTGAACTCAGAGACTTCTCAGAAGAGAGGTGTATTTGAAATGGAAGCTGTTAATGCTATTCTTGCTCAGAACAAGCTTATGTTTCAGCAAATAAATTTACTTACTCAGCAGATGGGTGGCATGCAAGTCTCAGCTATCAACACCAAAAATCCACCTCAAGAGGTCTCTTATGACATGACAGGTAATTTTGTACAAAATGAGAATTATGATTATGCTCAATCTTTTTCTGAATAGGTAAATTACATGGGGAGTGGTCCTAGAAATCCCAATAATGATCCATACTCTAAGACATACAATCTTGGATGGATGGACCAACCTCAGAGATATCAGAATTTCAACAATAATTCTCAGGATGGTTTCTAACAGAACAATCATAATAACCGCCAATTTCAGTCTCATCAACAATAACCACCTCAGCAGACGAACTATCAATCCCAGCAAGATTCTAATTGGGAGATGATGAGGAGTTTTATGTAGGAAACCAGAGCCTCCATTAGAAACTTGGAGGTGCAAATGGGCCAACTGAGCAAGCAAATACCTGAGAGGTCTGCAAATACAATTCAAAACTTGGAGATTTAGATGAGTCGGTTAGCCACAAAAGTTAATGAAATTGAGAAGAGGACCATTAATAGCCTTCCTTGTAACACAATTTCAAATCCAAGAGAGGAATGCAAGGCCATCACCTTGATAAGTGAACAAGCGGCAAGTATGGAAGCACAAGTTAATGAGGAGCTAGTTGAAAAAGAAGCTCCAGAAGAGAAGAAGGAAGAAGTAGAGCACGTCCCTCCAAAGCGTGCAGACAACCCATTCTCAGACTCTCTTGACACTTATCCTACATTGCCAAAGGCTCTTGAGTACAAGCCTAAAATGTCATATCCTTAGAGACTTCAAAAGGAGACCAAGGACAAGTAGTTTTCAAAGCTCTTGGAAGTCTTCAGAAAGTTACAAATCAATATTCCTTTTGCTGAGGTTTTGGAGCAAATGCCTCTCTATGTCAATTTCATGAAGGAGTTGTTGTCAAAGAAGAAGCCTTTAAAGGGAGATGAGACAGTGGTCCTGACTAAGGAATGTAGTACCATCATTCAGAATAACTTGCCAAGGAAGATGCCAGACCCAGGAAGCTTCCAAATTTCATGCACCATTGGGAGCACAACCTTTGAGAAAGCATTATGTGATCTGGGATCAAGCATCAATTTAATGCCCTTGTTTGTGATGAAGAAGTTGAAAATCCAAGAGGCACAACCCACAAGGATAGCATTACAGATGGCAGACAAATCTATGAAGTCTGCATACGGATTAGTGGAGAATATCTTGGTCAAAGTGGGTAAGTTCTTCCTCCCAGTAGATTTTGTGATTCATGACACAGGGAAGGATGAGAATGCCTCTATAATTCTAGGAAGACCATTCCTAGCCACTGGGAGAGCTCTAATTGATGTATAAGTGGGTGAATTAGTGCTTAGAATGCATGATGAGCAACTAGTCTTTCACGTCTTCAAAGATATACATTCAGCAGGTGAAGAAGAGAGGTGCATGCAGACTGAGCTTATTGATCCAAACCTTCAAGAACCCCCTGATGATGTACAGCAGAAATTGCAGCTCAAACCTCCTTTAGTGACAACCAATAAAATTCCTCCTGACATCAAACCTAAGTTTGGTGTCGGGAATGCATCATCCACCAAGGAGGAGGTCCCCAGAAAGAAGAAAGTACCCAGGGGATGGAGAAACAAAAAGATCCCCAGTAAAGGTTTCTCTCCAGGAATGAAAGTGGTATTGACTAGCAATCCAGTGTGGATTTATACAGTAAACAGAATCCTCTCTTTGGAGCATATTGAGCTACTTTATGGAGACACAGGAAAGAAGTTCAAATTAAGGGGTGAAGAGCTGGGCCCCTATGATCCTCCTCTTTAGAGGAGCTGACCGTTGGTGCACGAATTGTGAATCACACTTTCCACACTCGTACCACTAACCAACAAGTGCACTGGGTCGTCCAAGTAATACCTTACATGAGTAAGGGTCGAATCCCACGGAGATTGTTGGTTTGAAGCAATCTATGGTTATCTTGTAATTCTTAGTCAGGAAGTCAATTATATTTATCAGTTGAATTGCGAATAAACAAGAGAGCATGGATTAAAGGTTACTTGTTATGCAGTAATGGAGAATATGTTGGAGTTTTGGAGATGCTTTGTCTTCAGAATCTCTGCTTTCCTCTGTCTTCTAATTCACGCACGCACGTCCTCCTATGGCAAGCTGTGTGTAGGTGGATCACCGTTGTCAATGGCTACCATCCATCCTTCCAGTGAAAAGGGTCCAGGTGCGCTGTCACCGTACGGCTAATCATCTGCAGGTTCTCAGTCGTACCGGAATAGGATTTACTATCCTTTTGCGTCTGTCACTACGCCCAGCACTCGCAAGTTTGAAGTTCGTCACAGCCATCCAATCCCAGAATCCTACTCGGAATACCACAGACAAGGTTTAGACTTTCCGGATTCTCATGAATGCTGCCATCAATCTAGCTTATACCACGGAGATTCTGATTAAGAAATCTAAGAGATATTCATTCAATCTGATGTAGAACGGAGGTGATTGTTAGACACACGTTCATGGATTGAGGAAGGTGATGAGTGTCACTGATCATCACCTTCTCCTTAGTTAGGCGCGAATGGATATCTTAGGTAGGAACATGCATGTTTGAATGGAAAACAGAAATACTTGCATTAATTCATCGAAACACAGCAGAGCTCCTCACCCCCAACAATGGAGTTTAGAGACTCATGCTGTCAAGGAGTACAAAGTTCAGATCTAAAATGTCATGAGATGCAAAATAAGTTTCTGAAAGTTGTTTAAATACTAAACTAGTAGCCTAGGTTTACAAAAAGTGAGTAGACTATGACAGATGGTGCGGAGATCCACTTCTGGGGCCCACTTGGTGTGTGCTGGGGCTGAGACTTAAACAATTCACGTGCATAAGGCTGTTTTGGGCATTTAACGCCAGGTTTGGATCCATTTCTGGCGCTGAACTCCAACTTTTAATCATTTTCTGGCGCTGGACGCCAGAATTGGACAGAGAACTGGAATTGAACGCCAGTTTACGTCATCTATCCTTGAGCAAAGTATGAACTATTATATATTTCTGGAAAGCCCTGGATTTCTACTTTCCAACGCAATTGGAAGCGCGCCATTTCGAGTTCTATAGCTCCAGAAAATCCACTTTGAGTGCAGGGAGGTCAGAATCCAACAGCATCAGCAGTCCTTTTTCAACCTGAATCAAATTTTTGCTCAGCTCCCTCAATTTCAGCCAGAAAAATACCTGAAATTACAGAAAAATATACAACTCATAGTAAAGTCCAGAAATATGAATTTTTCCTAAAAACTAATGGAAATAAACTAAAAACTAACTAGAATATCCTAAAAACTATATGAAATTAACCCCAAAAAGTGTATAAAATATCCGCTCATCAACCGTCAAGCTAGTGACGGTAAAGAAGCGCTTGTCGGGAGGCAACCTAATAATTTCGTATCCATAGTTATTTTTCGTAGTAGTAATTTTCTTATTTATTTGATTTTTATTGAGTTTTTACTGTTTTTCTTTTGTCTTAAGTGTGTTTTGATAATGCAGCTATTTTAGAATAGGAGTAGTGCTAGTCGTGTGCCTAGCGCACAAGCAAGTCCACGCGTACGCGTCCCTCACGCGTACGCATCGCTTGCGTTTTCACCAGTCCACGCGTACGCGGCCCCCACGCGTACGCGTGACCCTGCAAATCGGCGTAAATGGGTGGATGGGCAGAGAGTTATGATGGCGTGGGGCTGGACCTGTGCTGGGAGCACAAGCCCCACCACGCGTACGCGTCCCTGACGCGTACGCGTCATATGAGAATTTTGGTTTCCAAGCAATGCGAACAGAGAGTTGTGTATGCGCGGGGCTGCCCTCGCGCCATTCGCACAACCAACATCACGCGTACACATCCCAGACGCGTACGCGTAAGGTACGAGTACGCGTCGCATGCGACGCCCAATTAAACCACCTCAGCGCCTGATTTTAAATTATCCACCCCCAATCCTAATTCTCTCTTATTCTTTTATCCTTTTATTCTTCATTCATCATATTATTTTTTATGTCTTTTTATATCCCTCTCTGTTTTCAGTTCTTCTTTGCCTGAGGACAAGCAAACCTTTAAGTTTGGTGTTGTCGCTTCGCTTATGGCTTTTCTATGGGACCAAAGGGAGGCAAATCATCTTCACTGAGGAGCATAGCCGGAGGAACGAGATGGCCACCAACATAACTGAGGTGGTTGAGTTCCTTTCATTCTATATTCCTTCCCGCTCTTACTATGTTATGTTCTGGTTTTCTGCTATTTTGCTTTGTTTATTGCATGATCCTTTATTAGATAAATTCCTAGGTTCTAATTTAGTTATGTTATTTTCAAAATTTTTGTTAGTTGCTTTAATTCTGAAGGGTGTCTCATGTATTACCCACTGAGCTTGAATCAAAAAGAAAAAGGGGATGTAATGCATGAAAAATTGAGTTTATTTTTTTAAGAGTAGTCTCATTTAATCAAATGTGGTGGTGTTCTCTGTGATTCTGAATGCATGACATAAACAGTACATATTTAAATTTGAATCAAAGAATGTTGATGTATAAGGAAAAGAAATTTAGAGAACTATTATGAATTTTCCGAAATTTGTAAAAGTTGATCCTTGAAGCAAAAAAAAACAGCAAAGAAAAAAAAAGGGATATAAAAGCAAGGTCCAAGGCTCTAAGCATCAATGACTAGGGAGGTCAGACAAGATTAAAAGCTCAAAGAGTTGTTTTCCTAGTCATATGCTTGTGGTGTTCTTGTGTCAAGTAATCCTTGAGACAAAACATTTAGAGTCGAGATCAATTGCAATTAGCAGAGTATGCCAAAGGCTTTGAGCACCACTATCTGGGAGTAGCTGAAAGAAAAATCAGAACTTCAAAAGAGTTCCCTAATTTAGTGCTTGTGGTGTTTTTGTGTCAAGTTAAGCTTGGGACAAAACATTTAAAGTCATGGCTAGGCTCAAGGTGCAAAGCACCAAAGAAAAGAGAATCAAAGAAAAATTGCTGTGTTCAAGGATTAAATTGAGTTACAAAAGATCAGAGAATTCATAATATTATCCGGATTCTAATTCCGAATGACAATGACATCCTTCTAATTCAAAGGAAAGTGAGATACCAAAACTATTCAAGATTGAAGTTGTAAACCTCACTATAAGAAGAGACATGAGCTTAATCGAACTCTCATTCTCATGCAAATTCACTTTCTAAGCCTATATTAGTTTGGTTGCTTGAGGACAAGCAACAATTCAAGTTTGGTGTTGTAATGCGTGAGGATCTTTCCTATCTTTTCCTTGTGAATTTGCATTTAATTTGTTAAGTTTAATCAAGAATTAATTATCTTTTAGCCACTATGGATACTACTTTGAGTCTTGTGCAATTCTGTTTATTTTAGGTAGCATTTAGTTGGATTTGATGGAGCTTCCGCAGAAAAAGAGAAGAAGGCTATATAGGGCAGGAATTGCTTAGAGGATGGAGAGGAAGCTTACACAAATGGAAGGAGCACAAGAATTAAAAGAGTTGACCAGCAAGGAGCGACGCGTGCACGTACCTGACGCGTACGCGTGATTTGGAGCTTTCCATGGCGACGCGTGCGCGTACCTGACGCATACGCGTGACACGCAAAAAGACCATCGACGCGTACGCGTGACTGACGCGTACGCGTGACATGCGCCACATGCAGAAAACACTGATTTCTATTTATTCTGATTTAAACTTTATTTTTATTTTAAAATAGGAAAAGATATTATTTTAGTTTAGAAAATAGATTTTAAATTAATTAGGATTAGATATAAAAGAGAAAAGAAACTTCTCTTTTGGGGATTGGAACATTATTCCAACATTAGTTCAATTTTCATTCCACATCAGCCCAATTTACTAGAATCCTTATTTTCTCTCTGAACCATGAGCAACTAAACCTCCACTGTTAAGGTTAGGAGCTCTGTCTATTGTATGGATTGATACTATTATTTTTTATTTTAATTCAGGTACTGATTTATATTTCAAGAATTGTTTTCGTTCATTATCTTATGAATTTGGGTGGAACGGAAGTATGACCCTCTTTCTAATTGAGTTCTTGTATAACTTGGAAAAGCTCTTTACTTGAACAACAGCTTGAAAACATATTCTCCTTAATTTCTAATTATCTGGACTTAACGGGATTCGTGACATATAATCCTTTTATATTTAAGTAATTAGAATTTCTGTGGCAGATAAACTAGAATTGAACTTCAACCTCTAATTGGAATTAAGTGACCAAGGAATTGGCAGTTGATGAAAGTTAGAGTAGACTAGAAAGGTCTAAGGAATTAGGGTCTAGTCACATATAGTTTGCCATGAATTAAATCTTGCATGATTAAAATAGTTAGTAAGAAAAGTCAATCCGGAAAATAGATATCTCTGAAGCCTTAACTGTTTATCCATATATTATTCTCATCAATTTACTGCTTGCTGTTTTAATTTTTGAATTATTGTTTAATGCTTTTGAATACTAAAAACACTCTTTTCTGTTTGTCTAACTAAGTAAATTAATCAACCATTGTTGCTTAGTCTATCAATCCTCGTGGGATCGACCCTCACTCACTTGAGGTTTTACTTGGTACGACCCGGTGCACTTGCCGGTTAGTTTGTGGTTATAAATTCTGCACCAGTGGTTTTGCCTTGGAATTCTCATTTAAGCAGCCAAACATCCTCCAAGACCCAATCAATTGAGAATTATACCAACCCTTGTAATTAGGCCTTGAGCTTCCAACCATAACGCACCTAGGATGGTGTTGCCAACCGCTAACCATCTCGCTTTTACTCTTAATACCGCAGATAGCTCTAAGTTGTCCATCAGTTTCAAGCAGACCATATTCAAGTGGGAAGGTAGAGTTTAATGATAAGAATTTTACCCACTTGAATGTTGTGTTGGATGGTAATGGCTTGGGGTGGGGTATCTCCAGTGGCAGCCTTGCCAATGTATGCTTCAATCTTTTGGGCTCCTCTTTGATGATCTCCACCTCTTGACAAGCTTCTGCAACATTGACCTCTTCTTTAAGTCCAATGGGGGAGGATTCAATTGTTGATAAAAACTCATCAATTATTGAATCCATCTTATAATCGACCTCCTCCAAGTCTTCAACCATGACATGCCTTGGAGGTTGTACACCCTCCTCAACATCAAATTCAAACGCTTTGGAAGGAGGCTCTATGACTTGAGATTCCCGTGGAGGTTCCGTATCTCCTAAATCCTCAACCACTTCCTCTTCGTCGATAATTTCGGTTTTCTCCACTTGCTCTAGTACAAAATCTAACTCCTCCTTGATAACTTCTACCTCTTGACAACTTTCTTCAATTCCTCCTAATTCTTCAACTACTTCTTCATCTTCAAGGGTCTCTCCTACCTCCACTTTTTGGGCCTCCTCTTGCTTCTCTTGAAGTATGTATGTGTGAACCCGATCCATTACGTCCCTAAGACGATCCCTTCTCTATTGTTCCATGTCAATAGCGTAATTTGAATCATGTTGCTCTTGGATTGATGGACATGGGTGAAAAGGAAGTGCACTAGAGCTTGAGGGTTGAGTATTAGGGGTAAAGGATGGATCCACTCGGGATATAAGAGCTTGGAGAGTAGAGGTGAGACTGGTGAGAGCAGAGATAAGTGTGGTTTGAAGCTTCTGTTGCCCTTGGCAAATAACACTAAAGGTATCATCTATGGGAGCTTGGGGTGGATAGGAGGGTTCATCTGTTGGGAGAAAAGGCTCATAATACGGAGGTGGTTCTTCTTGATAAGGGTATGGAGATGATGTATATTGAGGTGGTGGTTCTGGGTATGGTTCATATGGTTCGTATGGTGGTTGGTGTGGTGGATAAGGGTTAGGGTCATATGGAGGTGAATGGTAGAAAGGGGCTTGTGAGTATGGTGGTTCAAAGCTATGTTGAGGAGGGGGTTCATAGGCATGTGGTGGGGCTTGTTGGTAACTACAAGGGGGTCCACCATATCCATTGTCTTGGTATGCACTTTGGAATGGCTCTTACTCATAGTAAATTGGTGGAGATTGGTTGTCACGAAAAGGTCCACCATAACCATAGTCTTGAGATGCATCATAGAATGGTTGTTGCTCATGGCACATTGGAGGATGTTGTTGCCGAAAGGGTTGATCAATTCCTTGTGGCTCCTCCCATCTTTGATTGTTCTAGCCTTGATGCATGTTCTCATTATAGCTTCCATTTCCTACAACATAATTGTGACCAAACTCATAACCAAAGCGGTGAGAATTCATAGTAACAAAAGAAAGTAAAAACAACAACTAATAAGAAAATAATGAGAATAAACTCCTAAAACTAGAAACAACTAACAAAGAAACAAAAAAGTAGAATTATTCACAATATTCACAATAACCAATAATAAGGCACACGTTTATAATTCCCCAGCAACGGCACCAAAAATTGATGGGAAAAAATCGTCGGTAAAGAATTTCACAAGAGTAGTTGCGTTGCAAGTATAGATCTAAACCGACAATTAAACCTCAATCAAATTTAATTTGTTTGTCACTAAAGCAAACCCAATAAAAATAACTGAAGTATTAAACCTCGGGTCGTCTCTCAAGGAATTGCAGGGAAGTGTACTTATAATTGGTTATGAAAAAATATATTTTTGGGTTTTTTTAAAATGTTGAACAAGGAATGTAAATGATAAGAAAATAAATTAATAATTATGAAAAGTCCTAGCAAGAATTGATAATTAGAAGTCCTATCCTCATTATCATCATCAATTGCGACAAGAATTGTCCATTGTTCTACTTAGTCAACCTCTAACTATGAAAGAAAGTCAAGTGGAATTAATCAATTTGATTCTTCAAGTCCTAGTCAACTCCTAAGGAAAGACTAGCTTTAGTGGAATTCAAATCAACTAGCAACTTTCAATTGCTAATCAACAAAAGAGTTTGATTACTCAAGAGTCTCCAATTACTCAATCTAAGCTAAGAACATAAAAAGCTAATTTAAAATCTAACCAAGCATTTTATCAAACACTTGGAAGGCTTAAAATAAAAGCATAGAAGAACAATAGAGAATGTAAAATCTAAAACCAACAATTGCAAGAATCAATGATAACAAATAAAGCAAGAAGCAATAAACATGAAATATCTCAAATTGCATTAAATAGGAAATTGAATCTAACATGAAGAGTTCATAAATTAAATTGGGAAAATAAATAAACCGACAAGAGAAATAGATAAACTAAAGTGCTAGAACTAATAAGAGTAGAAGAAAACTAAATTAAAGTAAAACAGAAATCAGAGTTTGAGAAGAATTAAAGCTAAGAACCCTAAAACCTAGAAGAGGAGAGAGCCTCTCTCTCTAGAAAACTACATTTAAAACCTAAAATTATATGAATGAAAGTTGTCTCCATGATTCCCCCACTCTGCAGCCTCGTTTTCGGGCTTGGAACTGGGCCAAAAGGAGCCTAGAAATCGCCCCCAGCATCTTCTGTGTAATGCAGCACGTGACGCTTTGTCACACATACGCGTCGTCCACGCGTACGCGTCGCTTGGCAAAAATCCTGGTCACGCGTACGCGTTGCACGTCTTCTGCGCCAGTCACGCGTACGCGTCGCTGCCAGCTTCTCAAAACACCATTTTCTTGCGTTCCTTCCACTTTTGCATGCTTCCTTTCCATCCTCTAAGTCATTCCTGCCCTATAACCCTAAAAACACTCAACAAATATATAATGGCATCGAATGGTAATAAGAGGGAATCAAAATTAGCAAGTTTAAGGCCAAAGAAACATGTTTTTAATCATAACATAAAATTAGGAAGAAAAATGTAAAACATGCGAATTATATGCATAAGTGTGAGAATAATGGATAAAATCTACTAAATTAAGTACAAGATAAACCCTAAAAATGGGGTTTATCAAAGACGTTTTGCTTTCCATAATCATTAACCATTGTCTTGCCCAATTCTTGATGCATCTCTTGAACAAATGATTTAGCCGTGTTTGCAAAATCTTCTTTTTTTCTCTTAGTTGTTGCTCTTGTAATGAGACTAATTAGCATATGACAGTTCTCAATTTATCCCACAGAGCTCATATCATTCCTTCCCTCTTGAAAAAGATTCGTTCTCGAATCTGCATCAAAATCAAAAGGAGATAGGTCAGAAACATTAAAAAAAGTTCACATATTATACTCAGTTGTAAGGTCAATCTTGTAATCATTGTTATTGATCCTTTCAAGCACCAAAAATAGACCATCACCCCTAGGGTCTAACCTGAATTTTTTTTGAATAGGAAACCTCTCCTTTCTCAAACCCATACCCAGTCACCAAGTTCAAAGACAAGTTGTCTTCGACCTTTATTCACCCTTTGAGCTGTCAACTTGTTTTTCTTTTAAATCAACTCACGTGCTTTCAAGTACATTGCTTTAACCTTTTCAACTTTACCTTCTGTACCCAAGCTAACAAGATCATGCAAAAGCAAAGGTAATAAGTCTAAAATAGTTAAAGAGTTAAAACCACAAACAAGTTCAAAAGGAAAAAAGCTGTAGAAGAATGAATTGTTATATTATAAGAAAATTCAATAAAAGATAAACAATCTTCCCAAATTTTTAGATTCTTACCAACAACAGCACGTAATAAGGTCCCTAATATTCTATTTACTACTTCAGTTTGACCATCAGTCTAAGGATGACAAGTAGTAGAGTATAATAATTTTGTGTCCAATTTAACTTATAACATTTTTCAAAAATGACTCAAAAATTTTACGTCACGATCAGAAACAATAGCTTGGAGAACACCATACAAGTGCACAACCTCTCTAAAGAAAGATCAACAATGTTTGTTGCATCATCAGTTTTATGGCATGCAATAAAATGAGCCATTTTAATAAACCTGTCTACCACAATAAAAATGCTAACTCTACCTTTCTTAGTTCGAGACAAACCAAGAATAAAATCCAGAGAAATATTAACCTATGGATGCACAGGAACAGGTAACAGAGTATACAAACCATGTAGTAAAAATTTAGCTTTAGTCTGTTTACATGCAATACACTTAGCAAAAAATTTTTTAACATCCCTAAGCATGTGTAGCCAGTAAAAATGTTCAGATAACACATCCAGTGTCTTATGCATACCAAAATGATCCATTATACCCCCATTATGTGATTTCCGAATAATTAAGTCCCTAATAGAACAAGCAAGCACACAAATTCTATTACCACGAAACAGAAAACCTTCATGTCTATAAAATTTGTTAAATACACCATGTTCACAAAAGGCATAAATAACAGAAAAGTCAGAATCAGTGGCATATAACTCCTTTAAAAACTCAAATCCTAACAACTTACAAGTAAGTGTAGTAATCAAAGCATACCTCCTAGATAAAGCATCAGCAACTACATTCTCTTTAGTTTGTTTAAAGGCAATCACATATAGAAATGTCTCAATGAATTCCACCCATTTAGCATGTCTTTTATCAAACTTGCCTTGTCCCTTTAGGTGCTTCAAAGATTCATGATCCGTGTGAATCACAAACTCCTTAGGTAAGAGGTAGTATTGCCAAACCTCCAAAGCTCAAACCAAGGCATATAATTCTGTCTTACGTTGAATATTTGCACTGAGCTGAATTCAACTTTTCACTAAAGAAGTCAATAGTACACTTTTTTTGCATTAAAATAGCACATATACCAATCCTAGAAGTATCACATTCGATCTCAAAGGTTTTATCAAAGTTAGGTAAAATAAGAATAGGAGCAGAACACAAACAATATTTTAGGGTATGAAATATAATTTTTTGTTCCTTTTCCATTTAAATCCAACATCTTTTTTTATAACCTCTGCGAGAGGCGTAGCAATGGTAGAAAATTTTTTCACAAATCTCTTGTAAAACCCAGCTAAACCATGAAAACTTCTTACCTCAGAAGTATTCTTGGGTGTTGGCCGTTTATGAATACCCTTCACCTTTTCCTTATCAACCTCAATTCCACTCACACTCACAATAAAACCAAGAAATACAACTCTATCAATAAAAATGTGCATTTTTTAAGATTGGCATATAATTTTTCTTTTTGAAACATTTCTAAAACAGCTAAAACATGTGATAAGTGGTCTTCTAAACAAGTGCTATAAATGAGAATATCCTCAAAATAAACAACAAATTTACCCAAAAATTCTCCCAAAACATCATTTATTAGACGCATAAAAGTACTAGTTGCATTAGTTAACCCAAAAAGCATTACTAACCACTCATATAACCTATGTTTGGTTTTAATGTAGTCTTTCATTCATCTCTGGATTTCATTCTAATTTGATGATACCCACTTTTCAAATCAATTTTAGTGAATATGCATGCACCATGTAATTCATCAAGCATGTCATCTAACCTAGAATAGGATAACAATACTTTACCGTAATCTTATTTACTGCACGACAATTCATATACATCCGCCAAGTACCATCCTTCTTTGGAACCAACAAAACTGGTACAACACATGGATTCATGCTCTCTCTAATGTGACCTTTGGCTAGTGAGTCCTCTTCTTGCCTTTGAAGTTCTTTTGTCTCCTCAGGGTTACTCCTATAGGCTAGTCTATTCAAAATGCTAGCACTAGAATAAAATCAATTTGGTGTTCAATCCCTCGTAACGGAGGTAAACCACTGGGCATGTCAGTAGGAAAGACATTCACAAATTTCTGCAACAAAGAGACAAAATTATTTGGCAAATTTGGATTAAGTTCAGTGTTAGATAACAAAGTATTCCTAAACCGAGCCATAATCACAGCTCTCTTGCCTATTAAAACACTCTTTAAATCTCTCTCTTTTGTAAATAAACACAATTTTCTCTCAACTCTCTCATTTTTCTCTGTATTTGCACTATTCTCATGACATGTACTCTTTTCTTTCTTTTCACTCACCTTTGGTTCTTTTTCTATATTTTTTCTCTCATAGCCTCTTTTTTCTCAGATTTTTCTTTGGCCTCACATCCCATTTTCTCCTTGGTATCCTGTTGAAGCTTTAACTAGTCAAGGTAAACCTCCTTAGGTGATAATGGAGCAAGAGTGATCTTACGACCATTAAAATCAAATGAGAACTTATTCGTGTAACCATCATGGAATGCTCGACGGTCAAACTGCCAAGGTTTTTCCAATAATAAATGATAAGCTTGCATTGGCACCACATCACGCAGTGCCTCATCAACATATTTTCCAATAGAGAATGCAATTGTCACCAGCTTATCAATCTTGATCTCACCACTGTCATTCAACCACTGGTGCACGAAATTGTGATCATCAACAATGGCGCCAAAAACTTGGTGCTCTCAAACGTGAATCACACTTTGTCATAATTCCGCACAACTAACCAGCAAGTGCACTGGGTCGTCCAAGTAATAAAACTTACGTGAGTAAGGGTCGATCCCACGGAGACTGTCGGCTTGAAGCAAGCTATGGTCATCTTGTAAATCTCAGTCAGGCGGATTCAAATGGTTATGGAGTTTAAGGTGATGAAAATAAACATAAAATAAAGATAGAGATACTTATGTAATTCATTGGCGGATTTAAGATAAGCGTATGAAGATGCTTTGTTCCCCTTGAACCTCTGCTTTCCTATTGCCTTCTTCCAATCATTTATACTCCTTTCCATGGCAAGCTTTATGTTGGGCATCACCGTTGTCAATGGCTACATCCCGTCCTCTCAGTGAAAATGGTCCTGATGCTCTGTCACAACATCGGCTAATCAGCTGTTGGTTCTCGATCATGTCGGAATAGGATCTATTGATCCTTCTGCGTCTGTCACACGCCCCACAATCGCGAGTTTGAAGATCGTCACAGTCATCCCTTCCTAGATCTAACTCGGAATACCACAGATAAGGTTTAGACTTTCCGGATCTCAGGAATGGCTGCCAATAATTCTAGCCTATACCACGAAGGTTCCAATCTTAGATTAGAAACCCAAGAGATACGCATTCAAGCCATTGTTAGTAGAACAGAGGTGGTTGTCAGGCACATGATCATAGGTGAGAATGATGATGAGTGTCACGGATCATCATATTCATCAAGTTAAAGAACGAACGAATATCTTGTAGAAGAAATAGACTTGAGTTGAATAGAAAAACAATAGTACTTTGTATTAATTCATGAAGAACAGCAGAGCTCTACACCTTAATCTATGGTGTGTAGAAACTCCACCGTTGAGAATACATAAGAACAAGGTCTAGGCATGGCCGTGAGGCCAGACTCCAAACGTACATAAGATAGCCTAAGACTTATCAAAGATCCAAAAGTATAAAAATACAATAGCAAAAGGTCCTATTTATAGAGAACTAGTAGCCTAGGGTTTACAGAAATCAGTAATTAATGCAGAAATCTTCTTCTGGGCCCACTTGGTGTGTGCTTGGGCTGAGCATTGAAGCATTTTCGTGTAGAGACTTATCTTGGAGTTAAACGCCAGCTTTTGTGCCAGTTTGGGCGTTTAACTCCAGCTTTTGTGCCAGTTTTGGAGTTAAACGCCAGAATTCTTGAGCTGACTTGGAACGCCTGTTTGGGCCATCAAATCTCGGGAAAAGTATGGACTATTATATATTTCTGGAAAGCCCAGGATGTCTAATTTCCAACGCAATTGAGAGCGCGCCAATTGGGCTTTTGTAGCTCCAGAAAATCCATTTTGAGTGCAGGGAGGTCAGAATCCAACAGCATCTGCAGTCCTTTTTCAGCCTCTGAATCAGATTTTTGCTCAGGTCACTCAATTTCATCCAGAAAATACCTGAAATCACAGAAAAATACACAAACTCATAGTAAAGTCCAGAAGAGTGATTTTTAAATAAAAACTAATAAAAAAATAATAAAAACTAATTAAGATATACTAAAAACATACTAAAAACAATGCCAAAAAGCGTATAAATTATCCGCTCATCACAACACCAAACTTAAATTGTTGCTTGTCCCCAAGCAACTGAAAATAAAATAGGATAAAAAGAAGAAATGTACAATGAATTCCAAAAACATCTATGAAGATCAGTATTAATTAGATGAGCGGGGCTTTTAGCTTCTTGCTTCTGAACAGTTTTGGCATCTCACTTTATCCCTTGAAGTTCAGAATGATTGGCATCTATAGGAACTCAGAATCCAGATAGTGTTATTGATTCTCCTAGTTAAGTATGTTGATTCTTGAACACAGCTACTTTATGAGTCTTGGCTGTGGCCCTAAGCACTTTGTTTTCCAGTATTACCATCGGATACATAAATGCCACAGACACATAACTGGGTGAACCTTTTTAGATTGTGACTCAGCTATGCTAGAGTCCCCATTTAGAGGTGTCCAGGGTTCTTAAGCACACTCTTCTTTTTGCTTTGGACCTCGACTTTAACCGCTCAGTCTCAAGTTTTCACTTGACACCTTCACGCCACAAGCACATGGTTAGGGACAGCTTGTTTTAGCCGCTTAGGCCAGGATTTTATTCCTGTGGGCCCTTCTATCCACTGATGCTCAAAGCCTTGGATCCTTTTTATCACCCTTGCCTTTTGGTTTAAAGGGGTATTGGCTTTTTCTGCTTTTTTTTTTTCAAGTTTTTTACTGCTTTTTCTTGCTTCAAGAATCAATTTTATGATTTTTCAGATCATCAGATAACATTTCTCCTTTTCCTTTCATTCTTTCAAGAGCCAACAATTTTAACATTCATAAACAATCAAATTCAAAAATATGCACTGTTCAAGCATTCATTCAGAAAGACAATAGTATTGCCGCCACATCAAAATAATTAAACTGTTTTAAAATTTGAAATTCATGCACTTCTTTTTCTTTTTCAATTAAAAACATTTTTCATTTAAGAAAGGTGATGGATTCATTTTCATAGCTTTAAGGCATAGACACTAATGATCATATAATAAAGACACAAACATAAATAAACATAAAGCACAATTTTCGAAAAACAGGAAATAAAGAACAAGGAAATTAAAGAACGGGTCCACCTTAGTGATGGCGGCTTGTTCTTCCTCTTGATGAAATCTAAGTATTTCCTCCAAACCATTGTAAGCCAATTCTTTGGGTCCGGGTTCACACTTTGATCATGGTTCTTGGTGATCCATGCATTGGCATAGAACTCTTGAACCATTAAGATTCCGACTTGTTGAATGGGGTTGGTGAGAACTTCCCAACCTCTTCTTCGGATCTCATGTCGGATCTTCGGATACTCATTCTTTTTGAGTTTGAAAGAGACCTCGGGGATCACTTTCTTCTTGGCCACAACTTCATAGAAGTGGTCTTGATGCACCCTTGAGAGGAGTCTCTCCATCTCCCATGACTCGGAGGTGGAAGCTTTTGCCTTCCCTTTCCTCTTTCTAGAGGTTTCTCCGGCCTTTGGTGCCATAAATGCTTATGGAAAAACAAAAAAGCTTTAGCTTTTACCACACCAAACTTAGAAGGTTTCTCGTCCTCGAGCAAAAGAAGAAAGAAGAGAGTAGAAGAAAAAGAAATAGAGGAGATGGAGTGGGTTTTGTGTTTCGGCCAAGGGGAAGAAGTGGTGTTTAGGTTGTGTGAAAATGAAGGAGTGAAGATGGGCTTATATAGGGGTGAGAGGGGTGTGTATGGTTCGGCTATAGAGGGTAGGTTTGGGAGGGAAAGTGATTTGAATTTGAATGGTGAGGTAGGTGGGGTTTTATGAAGGATGGATGTGAGTGGTGAAGAGAATTGTGGGATTTGATAGGTGAGGGGTTTTTGGGGAAGAGGTATTGAGGTGATTGGTGAATGGGTGAAGAAGAGAGAGAGAGGTGGGGTGGGTGGGGATCCTATGTGGTCCACAGATCCTGAGGTGTCAAGGATATCTCATCCCTGCACCAAGTGGCGTGCAAAATGCCCCTTTCTGCTAATCCTGGCGTTAAACGCCAGGCTGCTGCCCATTTCTGGCGTTTAACGCCAGCTTCTTGCCCATTCCTGGTGTTAAATGCTAGGCTAGTGCCCTTTTCTGGCGTTAAACGCCCAGAATGGTGCCAGACTGGGCATTTAACGCCCCTTCTGCTACCTTTACTGGCGTTTAAACGCCACTAACTATCTCCTCCAGGGTGTTCTATTTTTCATTCTATTTTTCACTTTGTTTTTGCTTTTTCAATTGTTTTTGTGACTTCATATGATCATCATCCTACAGAAAACATAAAATAACAATAGAAAATAGAAATTTAACATAGATAAGTAAAAATTGGGTTGCCTCCCAACAAGCACTTCTTTAATGTCAATAGCTTGACAGTGGCTCTCATGGAGCCTCACAGATGTTCAGAGCAATATTGGAACCTCCCAACACCAAACTTAGAGTTTGAATGTGGGGGTTCAACACCAAACTTAGAGTTTGGTTGTGGCCTCCCAACACCAAACTTAGAGTTTGACTGTGGGGGTTCTGTTTGACTCTGTATTGAGAGAAGCTCTTCATGCTTCCTCTCCATGGTTACAAAGGGATATCCTTGAGCTTTAAACACAAGGGAGTCTTTATTCACTTGAATGATCAATTCTCCTCTGTTAACATCAATCACAGCCTTTGCTGTGGCTAGGAAGGGTCTGCCAAGGATGATGGATTCATCCATACACTTCCCAATCTCTAGGATTATGAAATCAGTATGGATGTAATGGTCTTCAACCTTTACCAAGACATCCTCTACAAGTCCATAAGCCTGTTTTTTTGAATTGTCTGCCATCTCCAGTGAGATTCTTGCAGCTTGTACCTCAATGATCCCTAGCTTCTCCATTACAGAGAGAGGCATAAGGTTTATGCTTGACCCTAGGTCACACAGAGCCTTCTCAAAGGTCATGGTGCCTATGGTACAAGGGATTGAGAACTTTCCAGGGTCCTGTCTCTTTTGAGGTAATCTCTGCCTAGTCAAGTCATCCAATTCTTTGATGAGCAATGAAGGTTCATTCTCCCAAGTCTCATTACCAAATAACTTGGCATTTAGCTTTATGATTGCTCCAAGGTACTTAGCAACTTGCTCTTCAGTGACATCTTCATCCTCTTCAGAGGAAGAATACTCATCAGAGCTTATGAAAGGCAGAAGTAAATTCGATGGAATCTCTATGGTCTCAGAATGAGCCTCAGATTCCCATGATTCCTCATTAGGGAACTCCATGGAGGTCAGTGGGCGTCCATTGAGGTCTTCCTCAGTGGGAATCACTGCCTCTTCCTCCTCTCCATGTTCGACTATGTGAGATGTGGTTATGGCCTTGCACTCTCTTTTTGGATTCTCTTCTGTATTGCTAGGGAGAGTGCTAGGAGGGAGTTCAGTAATTTTCTTACTTACCTGACCCAATTGTGTCTCCAAATTTCTAATGGAGGACCTTATTTCATTCATGAAACTTTGAGTGGTTTTGATTAAATCAGAGACAATGGTTGCTAAGTCAGAGTGGCTCTGCTTAGAATTCTCTATTTGTTGCTGAGAAGATGATGGAAAAGGCTTGCCATTGCTAAACCACCATTGTTGTTGTTGAAACCTTGTTGAGGTCTCTATTGATCCTTCCATGAGAAATTTGGATGATTTCTCCATGAAGGGTTCTAGGTGTTTCCATAGGATTCTCCCATGTAATTCACCTCTTCCATTGCTGGGTTCTCAGGATCATAAGCTTCTTCTTCAGAGGAAGCTTCCTTAGTACTGCCTGTTGCAGCTTGCATTCCAGACAGACTTTGAGAAATCATATGAACTTGTTAGGTTAATATTTTATTCTGAGCCAATATGGCATTCAGAGTATCAATCTCAAGAACTCCTTTCTTCTGAGTTGTCCCATTATTCACAGGATTCCTTTCAGAGGTGTACATGAATTGGTTATTTGCAACCATTTCAATGAGTTCTTGAGCTTCTGCAGGCGTCTTCTTCAGATGAAGAGATCCTCCAGCAGAGCTATCCAATGACATCTTGGATAGTTCAGACAGACCATCATAGAAGATTCCTATGATGCTCTATTCTGAAAGCATGTCAGAAGGGCACCTTCTGATCAATTGCTTGTATCTCTCCCAAGCTTCATAGAGGGACTCACCATCCTTCTGTCTAAAGGTTTGGACTTCCATCTAAGCTTACTCGATTTTTGAGGTGGAAAGAACTTTGCCAAGAAGGCATTGACTAGCTTTTCCCAAGAGTTCAGGCTTTTCTTAGGTTGTGAATCCAACCATGTTAGCTTTCTCTTCAAGGTCCTTTCAGGTTCAGGATCAGCTTGAACAAGTATGCCTTTATCTTTGTTCCTGCTCATATGAAAGAGAAGAGAACAAGAAAGTAGGGAATCCTCTATGTCACAGTATAGAGATTCCTTGAGGTGTCAGAGGAAAAGAAGAATAGAAGGAGAAGATGGAGAAGAATTCGAACATATAAAGAAGGAGGGAGTTCGAATTGTACCTTGAGGAGGAGTCTTAGTCCCTTAAATAGAAGGATGTGAGAAGAGGGGAAGAATTTTCGAAAATTAATTAAAAGATTTTAAAAAGAAATTTGAAAATTTGATTGAGATTTTCGAAAACTAAGATTGGGAAAGAAATAAAGTGATTTTTGAAAAAGATTTTGAAATTAGAAAAAGATATGATTGAAAAAATTAATTTTGAAAAAGATGTGATGGAAAAGATATGTTTGAAAAGATATGATTGAAAATCAATTTAGAAAAAAAATTTTTTAAAATTAAAGTTGATTACTTGACTATCAAGAAATTAAAAGATATGATTTTAAAATTTAAAGTTCGATCCTTTCTTAATAGGCAAGTAACAACTTGAAAATTTTGAAGTAAATCTTTAATTGAAGCAAGGATTTTTGAAAATGGTAAAAATAAATATAAAAAGGAAAGAAATTGATTTTGAAAGAGATATGATTGAAAAGATATGATTTGAAAAAGATTTGATTTTGAAAAATTATGAAAACTTGAAAAAAATATGAATTAAAAACAAAATCTTCCCTCTAGTGTCATCCTGGCGTTAAACGCCCAGCCAGGTACCCTGGCTGGCGTTTAAACGCCAGTTTTCCTTTTTCACTGGGCGTTTTGAATGCCCAGCTTTTTCTGTTTGATTCCTCTGCTGAATATTCTGAATCTTCAATTCTCTGTATTATTGACTTGAAAAGACATAGTTTTGAAAATATTTTTGAATTTTTGATGATGGGAATCAATAAAAAAATGCAACTAAGATCAAATAAACAATGCATGCAAGACACCAAACTTAAAGGTTTGTATACTAAGGACTATAACAATGTAAAAATGCATGTAAGAAACAACAAAACATACAAGACAAGAGAATTTGAAGATCAAAGCAATGAAATCATCAAGAACAACTTGAAGATCAATGAAGAACAATATGTATAAATTTTCGAAAATTAGAAGGATAAAGACATGTAATTGACACCAAACTTAAAATTAGACAATAGACTCAAACAGGAAACATAAAATATTTTTGGTTTTATGATTTTAAAAATTTTTTTGTATTTTTTTTGAAAATTATATAGAAAAGAAAATAAAGAGAATCAAAACTTCTAATAAGAATTCCAGGAATCATGCAATGTTAGTCTAAAGCTTCAGTCTAAAAAGGATTAGACATGTTTGGCCAAGCCATAAAATATTTTTGGTTTTATGATTTTAAAAATTTTTTTGTATTTTTTTTGAAAATTATATAGAAAAGAAAATAAAGAGAATCAAAACTTCTAATAAGAATTCCAGGAATCATGCAATGTTAGTCTAAAGCTTCAGTCTAAAAAGGATTAGACATGTTTGGCCAAGCTTCAGCAGGACATTACATTTAATAGCTAAATTGATGAGAATCAATCAGCTTTTGTGATGGTGGGAACATCACCTTGAAACTCTAGAATTCATTCTTAAAAATTCTGAAGAAAAGATACCTAATCTAAGCAACAAGATGAACCGTCAGTTGTCCAAACTTGAACATTCCCCGGCAACGGCGCCATAAACTTGGTGCACGAAATTGTGATCATCAACAATGGCGCCAAAAACTTGGTGCTTTCAAACGTGAATCACACTTTGTCACAATTCCGCACAACTAACCAGCAAGTGCATTGAGTCGTCCAAGTAATAAACCTTACGTGAGTAAGGGTCGATCCCACGGAGACTGTCGGCTTGAAGCAAGCTATGGTCATCCTGTAAATCTCAGTCAGGCGGATTCAAATGGTTATGGAGTTTAAGGTGATGAAAATAAACATAAAATAAAGATAGAGATACTTATGTAATTCATTGGCGGATTTCAGATAAGCGTATGAAGATGCTTTGTTCCCCTTGAACCTCTGCTTTCCTATTGCCTTCTTCCAATCATTCATACTCCTTTCCATGGCAAGCTTTATGTTGGGCATCACCATTGTCAACGGCTACATCCCGTCCTCTCAGTGAAAATGGTCCTGATGCTCTGTCACAACATCGGCTAATCAGCTGTCGGTTCTCGATCATGTCGGAATAGGATCCATTGATCCTTTTGCGTTTGTCACACGCCCCACAATCGCGAGTTTGAAGATCGTCACAGTCATCCCTTTCCAAATCCTACTCGGAATACCACAGACAAGGTTTAGACTTTCTGGATCTCAGGAATGGCTGCCAATAATTCTAGCCTATACCACGAAGGTTCCAATCTTAGATTAGAAACCCAAGAGATACGCATTCAAGCCATTGCTAGTAGAACAAAGGTGGTTGTCAGGCACATGTTTATAGGTGAGAATGATGATGAGTGTCACGGATCATCACATTCATCAAGTTGAAGAACGATTGAATATCTTGGAGAAGAAATAGACTTGAGTTTAATAGAAAAACAATAGTACTTTGTATTAATTCATGAAGAACAGCAGAGCTCCACACCTTAATCTATGGTGTGTAGAAACTCCACCGTTAAGAATACATAAGAACAAGGTCTAGGCATGGCCGTGAGGCCAGCCTCCAAACGTGCATAAGATAGCCTAAGACTTATCAAAGATCCAAAAGTATAAAAATACAATAGCAAAAGGTCTTATTTATAGAGAACTAGTAGCCTAGGGTTTACAGAAATCAGTAATTAATGCAGAAATCTTCTTCCGGGCCCACTTGGTGTGTGCTTGGGCTGAGCATTGAAGCATTTTCGTGTAGAGACTTTTCTTGGAGTTAAACGCCAGCTTTTGTGCCAGTTTGGGCGTTTAACTCCAGCTTTTGTGCCAGTTTTGGAGTTAAACGCTAGAATTCTTGATCTGATTTGGAACACCTGTTTGGGCCATCAAATCTCGAGCAAAGTATAGACTATTATATATTGCTGAAAAGCCCAGGATGTCTACTTTCCAACAAAATTGAGAGCGCATCAATTGGGCTTTTGTAGCTCCAGAAAATCCACTTTGAGTGCAGGAAGGTCAGAATCCAACAACATCTGCAGTCCTTTTTCAACCTCTGAATCAGATTTTTGCTCAGGTCCCTCAATTTCAGCCAGAAAATACCTAAAATCACAGAAAAACACACAAACTCATAGTAAAGTCCAGAAGAGTGATTTTTAAATAAAAACTAATAAAAATATAATAAAAACTAATTAAGATATACTAAAAACATACTAAAAACAATGCCAAAAAGCGTATAAATTATCCGCTCATCAACCACTTCAACATATATGGTTTAGGATGTTGAACATATGTCAAACTCAATTTTTCCACCATAAGTGTACTAGCCACATTAGTCCAACTCCCACCATCAATAACCAGACACTACAACTTTCCACCCACCAAGCATCTAGTGTGAAATAGATTTTGGCATTGCTCTAGGCTATCTTCTTTCACATGCAAATTTAAAGCACGTCTAACAACAAGAGATTCATGATAAACTCCAATTTTGTGGTTTATTTTGTGTTGATTTTAGGAGATTTTATCATCTTTTCTCACATTTATTCAATGAAATAGCATGGTTTTGTGAATTTCTCCTAATTTGTACTTAAGAGTAAAAATATGCTTTTTGGGCCTTTAAATTGCTAATTTTAATTCATTTTAATTCCATTCGATGCCTTGATATGTTTGTTAAGTGATTTCAGGATTAGAAGGCAAAGATTGGGTTGAAGGAATGAAGAAAAAGCATGCAAAAATGGAGAATTCATGAAGAAATGTGGATTTGCTGAACTGAGGGCCATGCGCACATGTCACCCACGCGTATGCGTGAGAAGGAGATTTGCCAGCGACGCGCACGCGTCACCCACGCGTACGCGTGACCAGAGAATCATCAAGCGACGCGCACGCTGATGAACCCATATTTCATGAGTTCTTTTGTGCTTAATTTGAGTGATTTATACAATCCTTCACCTACTTATTAACATTAATTACATGATTTTACTTTCCCTTCCTTATTATGTGATGTAAATAAAAAACATGTTTCCTAAGTTTTAAAATTAATTAATTTAATTACCTTTATTTCCATTCGATGCCGTGATTAGTGTGTTGAGTAGTTTCAGATTTTCTAAGGCAGAATGACTTAAAGGACGGAAAAGGAAACATATAAAATGGAAGGAGAAAGCAAAACGGAGCTTTAAGGAAACTGGTATCCACGCGATCGCATGGATGACGCGATCGCGTGCCAAGCACAAATCAGCAGCGACGCGGCCGCATGACTGACGCGACCGCGCGCCTTAAGCAGAACGCACATTACGCGGTCGCATGACTGACGCGACCGCGTGGCAAGGAAAAGCTCCATATGACGCGACCGCGTGACCCACGCGGCCGCGTGATATATATATCGGCGTAAGGATCCAACGAACAGAAAGTTAGGCTGGAATCGTGCGGCCCTTGTGCGTTTCGCACAAATTGGCCCACGCGATCGCATGCCCATGCGATCGCGTCACTTGCACAATACCAATCCCACGCGACCGCGTGAGCGACGCGATCGCGTCGCATGGATTGCACATCACCCCAAAAGGAATCCTCTTCTCCTCTCCTCTCTCCGCCACTGCCTCCGCGACCACCGCCACCCAGCCGCGCCCCCTCTCTCTCCGCCACCCAACCGCACCCCCTTCTTCTATCACTAACCCAAAACCCTCGCCGCCATTGCCCCCATCAGCCGCCACCGCGACACCGTGCCCCGCCACCGCGCCGGACGCCACCGCAGCCACCTTCTTCCCCGTTCCACCCCTTCCGCCTACCAGGTTCCGCAAAACGCAACCCCCTTTTATCCGTTCGTCATTTTTCTGTATTTTTTTCCGTTTCTGTTCATCATTAGGATAGATAGATATGCATTATGTAGTGGATTTTTAGGTTGTTAGGTAGCTTAGGCTGTGGTTAGTGGATCTAGGTCTGTTTACTTGCATTGTTCCTATTTATGTTTTATCATAACTGCAATTTTGCTGTTCCTGTAACCTCGTTCATATGCTATGATTTCTAGCACTTGCTGCTTGTTACTCTAAATTTTCCTGTTTCTATTCATTACTGGTAACTGCAGCTAGTTTTTAAATTCATATGAACTGCTATGATTGCTGTTTATTTTTTGGAATAATCCAATATTAGCCGGAATGTTGCCCAAATTTAAAAAAAAATTGTTTTCATTCATGTTTTGGTTTGGCATTTCTGAACTATGTTTTACTCAACTTTACCCAAACCATTTCATGAATGCTATGGCAGACATTCTTATCCTCTTTGATTTCCTGGTTCATAAACTACATTTGTGATTCACTGATTCCAATTTTTGCTTTCTTTATTTCTATTCAAATCAGCATCACCCTGTTTTCCTTGTTCGATTATGAGTACTTCTATTCTTACCCGTGAATCCTTGTTATGTGGAATTTTCTATGCCACTTACTTTAACCCGCACTTTACTAACTCACTAATTTTAATTTACTAATTTCTCTTTCAAATTCTAACCATACTAACCCTTTTAACCTCTTTTCTGATTATTTTCACTTTCCTCTAACTTTCTAACCATGGCATATTGTTTATTTTTCCATTTAACATAAATGCATTCCCATTTCATTTACTCATTTTCCTTATCCTATTTCTCCCTTGCTACTTTGAGTTTCCTTTGTTTAATTGCCTATTTGCTTTACTATTTTTATCCATATCCTGGTTTTCTGTTTTTCAGGATGTCTGCCTCACAGAGGAAAGGCAAAGGCAAGGCTACTGGCAAGCACAAGAGAGGAGATTCCTCCCAGTCCATCATTGCTCTAATGCACGATTCTTCATGGCGGGAGAAGAACTTCACACAGCAGGAGAAAGCTGACCAGCTGCTCCCTGTAAATGATCCTATCAAGTTTGCAAACCGGTACTGTGAACTGAAGTACCCGGCTTTTGCAAATTCTAGAAATCTATATCTGGAACGAGCTCTGAAGATTCCAGAAGCCCTCCAGCAGTACACCACTGAGCAAATCAAACAAAGGGGCTGGTTCTTTCTGGAAAGAACACTGACAGAGGTAAATGCATCTTGGGTACGGGAATTCTACTACAACTACTATCTCACTACCCTAGATGCAGTGAACCTGAGAGGAAAACAAATTCTGGTCACTGAAGAGGCCTTAGAGGACATTCTCCGACTCCCAGCCAAGTTCGATCAGCCTGATGGTTACTCAAAGGCTGAGGAGGACATGCGCTAGATGCAGTTTGATTGGGATGCCATGAAGGCACGGATAGCTCTCGACCCAACAGTTCATTGGGAGATGGGTCAGGACACTACCATGCCTAGAGGGATCAAGAGAGCGTACTTAAACGATGAGGCTCGGTTATGGCATCAGATCCTGAGTAATTATGTGATGCCGAGTACTCACGAGACGGAGATCCCGGCTGCCATGATCACCCTCCTTTGGTGCGTTCTGGAGGGAAAGGACCTTTATCTGCCACGTTTCATTAGGCACTATATGGCCAGGGTCCACGTCCGAGGCACCCTCCCCTTTCCATATCTAGTTACACAGCTTGGCCGTCGAGCTGACGTGCCATGGGAGGATGTCGATGAGAGACCACCAGCGGCGGATTGCAGGAAGATCATTCCGCACAGCCGGAACTTCTTAGCCCTGGGCCACAGACCAGCACCATTCACTGCTACTGATGAGTCAGCCCCACAGTCTGCTGGACCCTCTTCCTCCACTGCTGCACCACCTACCCCTACTACCACCACTGCACCTCCACCTGCCACAGAGCCCGTTTATCATCTGGTGCACCGCTTGTTCTGACGACTTGACCAGATGGAGCGTCGCAACAAGCGGCGCTATGAGCACCTAAAGCTGATGATACGATCCGGCGACATCTCCTCCGAGCCCGACACACCATCCGAGGCATCTGAGGAGGAGGCGGATGCGCCCGAGGCAGAGACCGATCCCTAGGAGGCAGCACCAGCCGCACCACAGGCAGCGGTCCCACATCAGATTGAGGCTGCGGATCTTGAGATCCCGATCCAGTCAGCACCGCCTCCACAGCAGCCAGACCCTCCGCCCACCACCACCACTGAGACTCCAGCTACCATCCCTCCCAGTGATGACACTCCTTCACACCCGGCTTGATTGAGCATCGAGGACGATGCTTCCTTTTAAGTGTGGGGAGGTCGCCATCTCTGGCGTTTATTTTGGTGAACCACTACATACTTTTTCTTTTTATTTTGGATAGTTTTCTGTATTTTTCTTTTTACTGTTATTTTCTGAGTACTTATACATTGCTTTTATGTATTTTTACTCTATTTTCTGTATTTTGCATCTTTAGTTCACATTTTAGCCATTTAGTTTATTTTAGTTATTTAGTTTAGTTTGCAATTCTGATTTATTAGTGGATTAATTAGTATAGTTTACCCTTTTTAGCATAAGATAATATAGTTTAAATTGAAAAATATAAAAAGGAAGTAAGCTAGGAAATTGAACATATCAGATGTAAATCCACAAACCTTGTATATAGCATTACATGATGTAGTTAAGCTGACAACATCTCATCAAGGAGGAACATTAAAACTTTAAAAGCTACCCTAAATAATTTTTTTATGAGAATAATGGGAATTTTTAACTAAACCTGCATACAATATATGAATGATATATGATGCTTGAGTTAGAGAACACACAGCCTGTGAGTTTTGAGCTTAAATTGTATGGTTGCATTCAAACCATAATTTCATTTCTGTGTGTTACATTTCTTTTTATTCTGATGTTCTTTCCTTTGCTTTAATCTATATGTCCAATTATAGAATATAGAATAGATACATACCAAGAGAATGATTGAGGCCATCATTTGATTTCAACTCACTTACCCCAAATTAGCCTACCTTTTACATCACCCTTGTTAGCCCCCTTGAGCCTTTTAAAACCCCTAATTCTATTTAGCCAAATTACTAGCCTTAAGCAGAAAAACAAAAGAAAATCCCAAGTGAATCCTTGGTTAGCTTAAGATAAAAAATCATGAATAGAGTTAAATGTGGGAAACCTTTTGGGAACATGGATGATAGAAACAAAAGGTAGAAAAGTTAAAAGAAATAAAATAAATTTGGGAAGCATGCTCATGAGAAAATCAAAGTGCTTTAATTGCCATGTGCATAAAAAAAAAAGAGTTATTTTTCAGCATCTAAATAAAAGGGGATACAAAAGAAATTTCCCAATGCAAAATAAAAACAATGCACATGGAATAAAAAAAAAAGAAACAAAAAAGTGAAACATGAGCATGTAACAATAAGTAGGAAATGTGAGAAAATAGGTAAAGAAGTTTTATCTTGCTAGATGTGTATGTTAGGTGAGATCTTAGTCTAATTAAGGATTCACTTATTTAGCTCACTTAACCCTATACATAAATCCTTACCTTTACCTTGGCCCCATTACAACCTCAATTAAGACCTCATGACTTTTTGGTATGACTATATTCTATAATTGTTGATTGGTTAGATGAAGAACAAAGCTATAGAAAGCTAGAATAAAAAGAAAATAGATGAATAAACCCAATAAACACTGAGTGACTAGAGAGTAAACACAAAATCCAGTGAGGGTTCTATAACTCATCAATATATATCTGTGCTTATATTTACTAATTGTTTTGCAAGTTTGTACAATATTTTCTTTCCCATCTCATTTGCTAAAATGCTTTATTATTTAAGGGTTGGCTATATATATACATGACTCCTTGAGAATGTGAATTAACTTGACTACATGTAAGCTTTATATATGAGTGAATAAGTTAGAGTTGCATGATGCATCATTCATTCAGGTAGTTGCATTTAAATTAGGTTGCATTGCATGACATTCCATTACTTTAACCTTAATTATTTACCTTGGATTTAGCATGAGGACATGCTAGTGTTTAAGTGTGGGGAGGTTAATGAACCCATATTTCATGAGTTCTTTTGTGCTTAATTTGAGTGATTTATACAATCCTTCACCTACTTATTCATATTAATTACATGATTTTACTTTCCCTTCCTTATTATGTGATGTAAATGAAAAACATGTTTCCTAAGCTTTAAAATTAATTAATTTAATTACCTTTATTTCCATTCGATGCCGTGATTAGTGTGTTGAGTAGTTTCAGATTTTCTAAGGCAGAATGACTTAAAGGACGGAAAAGGAAACATATAAAATGGAAGGAGAAAGCAAAACGGAGCTTTAAGAAAACTGGTATCCACGCGATCGCATGGATGACGCGATCGCGTGCCAAGCACGAATCAGCAGCGACGCGGCCGCATGACTGACGCGACCGCGCGCCTTAAGCAGAACGCACATGATGCGGTCGCATGACTGACGCGACCGCGTGACCCACGCGGACGCGTGACAGAGGCCACGCACAAGAAATTACAGAATACGCCCCCAGCAAATTCTGAAGCCCTTTTTGGCCCAGATCCAAGTACAGACAGCATAGACCAGAGGTTATAAAGTGTGGGAATGCACCCATTCAAGGAGAGCTCGCATATTTTACTTCTCAATGATTTAGATTTAGTTGAGAGGGAGATCTTCTCCCTCTCTCTTTTAGGATTTAGGATTTCTTCTTGTTTTAAGAGTAACTCTGGATCCCAGGTTTAATGTTCTTTTATTTTAGTTTTACTTTTATTTATTTATTCCAACATTTGAATTGATTATTATAATTTGATTTATGAATTATTTCATGTCACAGATTGTTATTTGAATTAATGATAATTGAGGTATTTTCAGTTTATGATTGTTCTCTTTGATTTAAGTTACCATTGCTTACCATCTGAGGATATTCTTATTACTTCAGCAATTTTACTTTTTCTCCTTTTGGTTCTGGTTAAGAATTTAGTAACTCAACAGTTATTAAACTCAATATAATTGATAATCGTTATCTTGCTAATTAAGCTGAACTTAAATAATCCCAACCTTTTCTTAGGAAATAAATAGGATTCAAAGGCCAGATTAATTAGTCCCTTGACTTTCCTTTGCCTTAGTAAAGGTTGACCAAGTGGAGTTTAGATTCAACTTTCATTATAATTGAGAGAGATAACTACGTTGGACCTCCAACTTCTTTTACCTTACCAAAAGTCTGCTTTATAGTATTTATTTATTTTAATTGCCATTTACTTTACCTGTCATTTAAATTACTTGCTTCTCACCTTCTAAACCCCGATTACAACCTTTATAGCCAATAATAAGAACATACTCCATCGCAGTTCCTTGAGAAGACGACCCGATGTTTGAATAGTCGGTTAACAATTTCTAAAGGGGTTTGTTACTTGTGACACCCAAAACGTTTGTATGAAAGGACTTTTGAAGGTTTAGAAACTATACTTACAACGAGGATTTATCCGCAAATTTCTAGACCACGCAAAAGTTCTCTCATCACACGCGTCATCTACGCGCACGCGTGATGTTGGTCACGTGACTCACTTAAAGGCAAAACGCTAGGGCGATTTCTGAGCTCAAGGAGGCCCAAATCCAACTCATTTCTAATGCTTTTGAACCCAAGGATGGCAAGGGAATGGGGGGAGGGGGGACTCAGTGTAGTTTTACATCATGTTGTAGGTTAAAATTCTAGAGAGAGAAGCTATCCCTTCTCTCTAGAATTTAGGGTAGTTTAGGTTAAACTTTCTTAGATCCAACTTTCAATTCTTGTTTTGATTTAGTTTTCCCTTTTTTATTCCTTGTTATTACACCTTTGTTCTTCTAGTTCTTGTTGTTAATTTCCTTATTTTGCCATTTTTATATTTATGAACTCTTGTTGATTTTAGTTCCCTTTTAATGCAATCTTATGTTTCCATGTCCTTTTATGTTGATCTTAGTTGTTATTGTTGATTTCTTGCTTTTGTTAGTTATAGCCTTTATTGATTCTTGCATTTTGTGATGTTTATATTTCTTGCACTCTAGGTGTTTGATAAAATGTTTTCACTAGTTTTAGAGTAGTTTCTTTACTCTTGGCCTAGGCTAAGGGAATTGAGTGATCTTAAGTCATTGGGTCTCATTGATTTGGTGATTTGAGAACCCTTAGTGGTCAATTTGATAACCATTGACACTAGCCTACTACTAAGTCAATTAGTAGCTAGGTTAGGACTTATGGATTGATGTTGATCAAACCTATTTGACGTACTTCAATCTTGAAGTTGATATTGTACTTACTTCAAGCATAGAGGTAGACTAAATGGGTTAGTCCTTCATAATTGTCAATATATAGTTTGTAGACAAGGATGGTGATCTCAATTACCTATGTCTAGCCAAGAGTTCTTTCCATTTCTTTTATTAATTCTTGTTATTTACATTTCTTGTTCCTTATTACCAAAACCCCAAAACATCCCTTCATAGCCAATAATAAAGCACTTCATTGTAATTTCTAGGGAGAACGACCTGGGATTAATACTCTCGGTTATTTTATTGGGGTTGAACTAGTGACAACCATATTAAATTTGATTTGAGGATTCATTGTTGGTATAGAACTATACTTGCAACGCAACTATTTTTTGTGAAATTCTTTACCGACATAAAATCCTCTATCAAATTTTTGGTGCCGTTGCCGGTGAATTGCAATGGTGTTATATTATTGGCTATTGTGAATATGTTCATATTGTGAATATCTTACTTTTTGGTTTTTCTTTGTTTTGCTAGTACTTAGGAGTTTACTTTTTCTTTACTTTTTGATATTCTTTGTTTTGATTTCCCCTTTTTCATATGAATTCTCATCCTTGTGGTTTTGGATTTCGTCATGACTATGTGGTACGTAATGAAAACTTTAATGATGGCTCACATTATGGGAGGGAAGAATTCTTGAGAAAGGAGTCACATCCATATGAGCAATCTTCATGGCAACCTCCTCAACCAAGCTACCATGATTGCAACCCCTCCTATAATGCATATCATTCCCATGGATATGATGGCTCTTATCATGATTATACCACTCAACCACCATCATTTCATGTACCATACTCTTAACATAGTCCTCAACCACCATATTCTCAATCCACATCCTATTACCACCAAACACCTCCATATGATCTCAATCCATATCCACCATACCAACAACCTTTTGAACCATATGAAAAACCACCACAATTCCACCACCAATACCCTCAAGAACCACCACCTCACTATTCTTACCAAGATGAATCATCTCCCATGTATGATAACTTTCAACCACAAAATGAATTCCCCTTTCTGCCATAACCTTCCATGGAAGAACACCCATACCCACCAATCAAAGAGCAATATGATCCTACCTATTTTAGTCAAGTAGAACAAGAGCCAATAGATCGCTTCAAAGAAGCAATGGACCAGCTTCAAGCATTCATCTGTCAAAAGGAGCAAGAGGAAGCCCAAAGAACATACGAAGCTATCGAGGCTAACCTTGCCAAAATTAAGGCCAACTTGGACTCATGAGACTCATGCAACAAACAAAACATCTCCACGGATGAATGTGAGAAATCCATCGAAGAGTGGAGCATGAAAGAGATTTTAGAATCCCAACATGAGAACAAGGAAATAGGGTATGTCTTACAATAAGTGGAGGAGGAAGAGACCCTTGAAAAAGAAGAAATAGTTGAAAATCTAGGGGAGGTTGAAGAAAAGGGGAGCTCTATCATTGAAGACAACTTTACATCAAGTGACAATGGTGATCTTGTTGAAACTTCTTCTATGAGATGTGAAACCGATGTTGAGGAGGAATGTGCACAACCTCCAATATATATTTTGATTAATAAGAAATAGTTGGAAGAAGTTAGCAAACAAGAGGAGATTGAAGAAAGTTGTCAAAAGATGGAAGTCATCAAGGAGGAGCCAAAGGAAGTGGAGCCTACAATGTCAAGACCATTAGATATCTTCCTTGCTAAGTCACCATCCAAATTACAAGTTGAATGGGTAACCATATCATCCTTTAATTTCCTTGGCCCATATCAATATTCATTGTTAGAAACGAATGGTCAACTTAGAGCTATGTGTGGGTTAGAAAGTAGAAAAGAGTTGGGTGTTAGTTGGCAACAAGGATCAAGATGCATAGTGGATGGAAACTCAAATTTTAGGATTCATGGTTGGAGTGAAGATCAAGAAGAAAGGGGGTTGACAAACAAAGTATCGGACCCCGAAATATACATAGACAATCATCAACTTTGGGGCCTTGTCATTTGCTTAAGCTTCCTTAAAGGCCTTGTGCACCTAATTTGGGATCCCGGAGGCTATTGGAAATGCAAACATTGGTGGGGATTCAAGGAAGAGTTCAAGCATAAGTCACCATAGAAAAAGCCCCACCAAATGTCCAACTTAAGGACATTAAATAAAAGTGCTAGGTGGGAGACACCCCACCATGGTAAACTATTTCCATTCTCTTGTATATATAATCAATGGATGAATTGGGTTGCCATTGTTAGGTAGTTTTCTTCTTTACATATTCTTGTTTTAGGGTTTTAGTTGTTAGTTTGTTTGATTAAATTTGTGCCTTAAGTTGTAGGTTAGTTGTTGTTGAATTGTGTTTTGCTTGTAGTGTAAGTTGTGTTTGTATTGTACTTGAAAATTTTCAAAAACTAAAAGAGTTGTTGTTAAATTTGAATTTTGGTTGCTTGAGAGTGTTTGTAGGTAAGTAAAATGCCCTGTTTCTGTTTTATGCTTAAAAAAAAAGAAGGGTCATCCTACGCGTGGGCGTGGACGACGCGTACGCGTCGGTAGCATTTCTATAACTCCTGGTACAAAAACCAAAGAGTTGTAGTGAAAATGTGCGAATTTTATGCTGGGAGCACAATCGCTTCCCACGCGTACGCATCGCTGACGCATACGCGTCAATTGTCTATTTCGCACACCCACACGTGAGCGTGCGCGACGCATATGCGTCGTTTGCTGAACTTGAACTCCTGGTACACAAACCAGAGAGTTGCGCTGGAGTGGTGTTGGTTTTGTGCGAAGAACACAATTTGGCCCCACGCGTATGCGTGGGTGACGCTTACGTGTCACCTGTACTTCTGCGTCCCACGCGTATGCATGGACGACGCTTACGCGTTGCTTCCCCCTTCTGCCACTCACGCGCACGCGTCGGCGACGCTTACGCGTCACTTCGCGCCCTGTTTCTTCCCCTTTCTTCTTCTTTCTTCTTCTCTCCTTCTTTCTTTCTTCTTCTTCTCTCTTCCCTTCTCCCATTTTCTTTCTTCTCTTCTCTTTTCTTCTCACCCTTCTCATCATTTCTTTCTTACTTCTCTTTATTTCTTCTTCTCCCTCTTTTTGAATTTTCACTTTTTATTTTTCTCATCTTTCATCTTCTTTTGTTATTGCATTTGCTTACTTTCATCAATTGTATTTTAATTTTGTTTTTGTAGCTGCTCTCATTTTCTTTTCTAAGTTTCTTATTTTAATAATGGTGTTGAAATTCTCTTACTCATTATTGAGAATAGCATTAATGGTCATATTTGTTCCACACACAAGATTAGTGCTTTAGTCCTTTCTAATTCATTATTCTTTGTTTTGTACCTCATTATCATTGAGTTAGGATAGGACCAATTGCTCTCATGCTTATCACTAATCTTGTTTGTGTCAATTCCTATTTGAACTTGATGCTTCATACCATTTACTTGTGCTTTGACTTTACTCTTGCATCAAGTATTAGTTGATATGCCATTTACTCACATTGCTTTCTCACTCACATATTGTAGCTACCATGTAGTTGAGAATAGTACTCTTACTTGGCATTAGCCCCCGCCTATGTTCTATTTGCTTTGATATCTTAGTTGTGGGCTTAATTTTCTTTCTTTTTCTCTCCTTTTAGACTGGCCACCAAGAGGGAAAGGAAAAGCTTCAAAATGGGGCAACAAGTTCATCCGCACAATCTTTTGAAGGAGTTCATCAGTTGTAGCAACCCGTCCACATTGCTCTTATTTGCATGCACCGAGGACGGTGCCAATTTCTAAGTGTGGGGAGGTCGTCTAACCGATCTCCGTGGGTAACCATTTCCTTCTACAACACCAATTCTTAATTTTCTTTGTTAGCTAGTTATTGCATTACATGATAAGTTGCATGTTAGTTAGAATTTATACATATTTTACCACTTCTTTTTATGTTAGGACCACTTGGTTAGTGTGATGATTTCTTTTCCAAGAAAACTATTTTTAGGGCACCCTACCAATTTGAAAATAATTTTTGTTGAACTTGCTTGAAGAATTTATTTTGGAACATGGTTTTTGAGCTAAGAACACAAGCATGTGAGTTTTGAGCCCAATTGCGTGGTTACATCATATAACCACTTATTTTCATTCTTGTGTGTATTATTCTCTCTCTATGATTATAATCTTTGATTTGTTTGATTCTTTATATCCATTATTCCATGTATACATGCATTTATATGATTGATGTCATCATTTTATTTAGCTCACTTACCCAAATAGCCTACCTTTCATCAACCATTGTTAGCCAATTTTGAGCCTATTTAATCCCTTTTGTTCTTAATTGTAGCACATCACAAGCCTTGAAGCGAAAAATAATAAATGTCCTTAATTTGGATCTTTGATTAGCTTAGGCTAGTGAAGGTGTGTATGTGTATGGAAAACTTGGGAACATTGGTTGAGGTAAAAGTGTATTTTGTATTTTTATTGAAAATATTGGGAATTGGATACGTACTCATGTATTAATAAAAATTATATACATAGAAAAAATAAAGCAATAAAAAGGGGACAAAATGCCCCAAAGCAAAGTAATAATAACAATGCATATGGAATGTGAATTAAAGAGAATGCATGAGTATGTGAAAAAAAGTGGGACTGAATGGATAGTTAGGTTTGTTTAGAATTGTATAGGTTGTTATATGTGTTTGGTGAGAGCTTAGGTTAATCAAAGATGCAAATTTCAAGCTCACTTAACCATATGCATCCCTACCTTTACCCTAACCCCATTACAACCTATGAATAAGTCCTCATGATGAATGTATGCATGCATTGAATAATTGTTGATTGTTAGAAGAAAAACAAATCTTGGAAAGCATGAGTAAAAGAGAATTGAGTGAATTAACTCTATACACTTGAGCGACTAGAGCAGATACACTTCCGGTGAGGGTTCGATGCTTAATTCCTTGTTCCCGGCTTTTATGAGCTTTCTTCTTGCAAGTCTATTTGAACTTCATTTTGATATTTGAATTGGTAGGATTCATGAATCGTCATATGATCTTAGCCCTACTTGTTCATATACGTTCTTGGAGATTGATTTACTTTTGACCAAGTAGGTAGAATCATTTTACCTTTAGTTGCATGCATGTAGATAGGTGCATATAGTTTCTTTACACTGAATAAATGATCATATCCCTTTTCTTGTCTTTCTTGGTTTAGCATGAGGACATACTTAGTTTAAGTGTGGGGAGGTTTGATAAACCCCAATTTTGTGGTTTATCTTGTGTTGATTTTAGGGGATTTTATCATCTTTTCTTATATTTATTCAATGAAACAGCATGGTTTTATGAATTTCTCCTAATTTGTGCTTAAGAGTAAAAACATGCTTTTTGGGCCTTTAAATTGCTAATTTTAATTCACTTTAATTCCATTCGATGCCTTGATATGTTTGTTAAGTGATTTCAGGATTAGAAGGCAAAGATTGGGTTGAAGGAATGAAGAAAAAGCATGCAAAAATGTTGAAGGCCACGCGCACGCGTCACCCACGCGTCACCCACGCGTACGCGTGAGAAGGAGATTTTCCTGCGATGCGCATGCGTCATCCACGCACACGCGTGATGTTGGTCACGTGACTCACTTAAAGGCAAAACGCTGGGGGCGATTTCTGAGCTCAAGGAGGCCCAAATCCAACTCATTTCTGATACTTTTGAACCCAAGGATGGCAAAGGAATGGAGGGGGGGACTCATAGTGTAGTTTTACATCATGTTGTAGGTTAAAATTCTAGAGAGAGAAGCTCTCTCTTCTCTCTAGAATTTAGGGTAGTTTAGGTTAAACTTTCTTAGATCCAACTTTCAATTCTTGTTTTGATTTAGTTTTCCCTTTTTAATTCTTTGTTATTACACCTTTGTTCTTCTAGTTCTTGTTGTTAATTTTCTTGTAAGATGCATCACCCATATGTTTCATATCAAAGTGTCTAGAGAGAAATTACTTCACCTCATGTAACAACCCTAAATCATTTGTTCCAAGAAAAATGTCATCTACATATAAGATGAGAAATATGATCTTACTCCCACTAACCTTGTGGTATATAAATTGATCAGCAATATTCTCAATGAACCTAAATGAAGAAATCACATCATGAAACTTCAAATACCACTGTTGGAAAGCCTGCTTAAGACCATACATTGCTCTCTTAAGCTTGCAAACTAACTCCTTACCAGCACTTGAGATAAATCCTTCGGGTTGTCTCATATAGACTTCTTCTTCCAAATCTCCATTAAGGAAGGTCATTTTCACATCCATTTTATGCAATTCCATGTCAAAGTACGCTACCAATGCCATAATGATGCGGAAAGAGTCTTTTTTGAAACAGGAGAAAAGATTTTTCTGTAGTCAACTTCTTCCCTTTGAGTAAATCCTTTGGCAACAAGTCGAGCCTTGTAGCGCTCAATATTTCCTGATGAATCTATCTTGGTCTTAAAGAACCATTTACAGCCAATGTCCTTTTCCCGTTAGGTAATTCTACAAGATCCCAAACTTGGTTGTTCGCCATAGAATTTATTTCATCCTTCATAGTATCTAGCCATAAATTAGAATATACGACTTTCCATTGCTTGTGAAAACGTTGTTGAGTCTTTTTCATAACAAACATCATAGTCAGACTCAGCAAGATACACTACATAGTCACTAAAACTTGAAGGTTTTCTTAATCTAATTGATCTTCTTAATGTTGCATCATCAGCTTCTTGTAAAGGTAGTGGCATAACAACTTCTCCCTCTTCTTGGGGTTTCTCTTGAACAAATATTTTTATTATGAAGAGTTTGATCATCCACCATATGATCTACTAGAACATTATCTTTATGATATGGAACATCAAGAATAGGTTATTCTATATTGATCCTATTTGTATGGACATTGTATTGAACACTCACTCTTGTACATAGAGAGGTTTTGACAAACATTATCATTCTCAACAACCTTAAGAGAACGATTTTTTCCACTTTTCACATCATGATCTAAAAACCTTGCATTTCTAGATTCAACTATATTACTTGAATGGGAAGGACAATAAAACCTATAACCCTTAGACTTTTCTGCATAACTTATAAAATAGGCACTTATCGTCCTTGGGTCTAATTTCTTTTCTTGTGTATTATAAACTCAAACTTCAGTAGAACAACCCCAAATGCATATATGATTCAAACTAGGTTTCCAACCTTTTCATAGTTCAAATGGAATTTTAGCAACTGCCTTGGTTGGAATCTATTTAATATATACATAGTTGTCTTAAGGGCTTTATTCCACAAGAATAAAGGAAGATTGAAGTTGTTAAGCATACTCCTCACCATATCCAGCAAAGTCCTATTTCTTCTTTCAGCTACACCATTTTGATCTAGTGTGCTAGGCATGGTGTATTTTACCACAATACCATGATCTTGAAGATATTTTGAAAAAAGACCAGGTGCTTGTCCACTTTCAGTATATCTCTCATAGAATTCTCCACCTCTATCTGATCTCATGATCTTAATTTGCTTTTCGCATTGTTTCTCTACTTCAGTTTTATAAACTTTAAAAACATCAAATGCCTCATATTTATTATAAATCATATAGAGATACATATAGCGTGAATAATTGATGAGCGGATAATTTATACCCTTTTTGGCATTATTTTTACATAGTTTTTAGTATGTTTTAATTACTTTTTATTATATTTTTATTAGTTTTTATTCAAAATCACATTTCTAGACTTTACTATGTGTTTGTATATTTTTTTGTGATTTCAGGTATTTTCTGACTGAAATTGAGGGACCTGAGCAAAAATCTGATTCAGAGGCTGAAAAAGGACTGCAGATGCTGTTGGATTCTGACCCTCCTGCACTCGAAGTAGATTTTCTGAAGTTACAAAAGCCCAATTGGTGCACTCTTAATTGCGTTAGAAAGTAGACATTCTGGGCTTTCCAGCAATATATAATAGTCTATACTTTCTCTAAGATTTGATGGCCCAAACTGGCGTCCAAAGCCAGCCTAAAACATCTTGGCGTAAAACGCCCAAACTAGCACCAGAATTTGAGTTAAATGCCTAAACTGGCACCAAAGCTGGAATTTAACTCCAGGAACAGCCTATGCACGTGTAAAGCTCAAGGCTCAGCCCAAGCACACACCAAGTGGGCACCGGAAGTGGATTTCTTTACTATCTGCAGTTAGTTACTCATTTTCTGTAACCCTAAGCTACTAGTCTAGTATAAAAACTACTTTTAGAGATTTATTTTACAGCTTTTGATCTTTTGGAATATCTTTTGATCATTGTTCACATTTGGAGGCTGGCCTCACGGCCATGCCTAGACCTTTTTCACTTATGTATTTTCAACGGTGGAGTTTCTACACCCCATAGATTAAGGTGTGGAGCTCTGCTGTTCTTCATGAATTAATGCAATTACTACTGTTTTCTATTCAATTCACGCCTACTTCTTCTCCAAGATATACCCTCGTACTTAATTCAGTTAAGTCAGAATGAAGGGGTGACCCGTGACAATCACCCAATCTTCGTTACTCGCTTAGCCAAGATCCGCGTGCCTGACAACCACAAAGCGGTCTACATGATGTTCAACGTAGTCATTGGACAACAGCTGGAGTACATTCTCTTGGATATCTAATACACGGACCGAGTCTGTGAGATTAGTATCTTCGTGGTATAGGCTAGGATTATTGGCAGCCATTCCTGGGATCTGGAAAGTCTAAACCTTATCTGTGATATTCCGAGTAGGATCTGGGAAGGGATGACTGTGACGAGCTTCAAACCTGCGAATGTTGGGCGGAAGTGACAGTGTGCAAAAGGATCAATGGATTCTATTCCGACGCTAGCGAGAACCGACAGATGATTAGCCATGCGGTAGCTGTGCCTGGTATATTTCATCCGAGACGAGAAATCCAACAGTTGATTAGCCGTGCAGAAACCGTAGAGGACCATTTTCACTGAGAGGATCCTACAGCTTCCCATGGAAGGAAGTAACGCACGGTTGGAAGAAGGCAATAAGAAAGCAGAGGTTCAGAAGCAACATAGCATCTCTAGACGCTTATCTGAAATTTCCACCAATGAATTACATAAGTAACTTTATCTTATTTTCTGTTTTATTTATCTTTTAATTATAAAAAACTTCATAACCAATTGAATCCGCCTGACTGAGATTTACAAGGATGACCATAGCTTGCTTCAAGCTGACAATCTCCGTGGGATCGACCCTTACTCACGTAAGGTTTATTACTTGGACGACCCAGTGCACTTGCTGGTTAGTTGCACGGAGTTGTGAGAAAAGTGTGAGATCACGATTCCGTGTACCAAGTTTTTCGCGCTGTTGCCGGGGATTGTTCGAGTTTGAACAACTGACGATTCATCTTGTTGCTTAGATTAGGTAATTTTATTTTATGTTTAAGCTTTTTATTTTTTTTTATTATTTTCGAAAAATCATTCAAAAAAATGATATCAATAATAATATTTAGTTTTCTAAAAATTCTTCAGAATTTTTAAGAATGAATTCTAGAGTTTCATAAGATATGTTGAAGCCTGGCTGGCTATTTAGCCATGTCTAATCTTTTGGACTGAGGCTTCCACTTATCATTGACATGCTTGTATGTTTTATGCTAAAGCTTGGCTGGCTAATTGGCCATGTCTAATCCTTTGGACCGAAACTTTCACTTAAAGCTTGGCTGGCCATTTGGCCATGTCTAATCTTTTGGACTGGAACTTTATACTAACATTGCATGATTCCTAGAATTCTTATTAAAAATTTTGTATCCCTTTATTTTCTTTTTCCAAAATTATTTTCGAAAAATACAAAAAAATTAATAAAATCATAAAAAACCAAAAATATTTTGTGTTTTTTTTTTGAGTCTAGTGTCAAATTTTAAGTTTGGTGTCAATTGCATGCTTTTATTTTTTTTTTAAATTTTCAAAAATTCATGCATGTGTTCTTTCATGATCTTCAAGTTGTTCTTGATGATATTCTTTGTTTGATCTTTAATTTTTCTTGTTTTGTGTCTTTTCTTATTTTTCATATGCATTCTTGAATTATTAGTGTCTATAGTTTTAAAATTTTTAAGTTTTGGTGTCTTGCATGTCTTTCTTTTCTCAAAAATTTTCAAAAATATATTCTTGATGTTCATCATGATCTTCAAAGTGTTCTTGGTGTTCATCTTGACATTCAAAGTATTCTTGCATGCATTATGTGTTTTGATCTTAAATTTTTATGTTTTGTGTCATTGTTTTGTTTTTCTCTCTCTACATTAATTCAAAAAAAATAAAAAAATATATCTTTCCTTATTTTACTCATAAATTTCAATTTAAAAATTCTATCTTTTCAAATCTTTTTCAAAATCAAATTTTTTCAAATTCCTTTTGATATTTTCGAATTCTTTCTTAAAATTTTTCAAAATCTTTTTCATTTTTCTTTCATGTTTTTTGAAAATTCTCCAAAAATTAATTGTCAAAATCTTTTTCTTCATTTTATTTCATAATTTTCAAAATTATTGCTAGCAATTAATATTTTGATTCAAAAATTTCAAGTTGTTACTTGCCTATTAAGAAAGGATCAATCTTTAAATTCTAGAATCATATCTTTTAGTTTCTTGTTAGTCAAGTAATCAACTTTAATTTTAAAAATCAAATCTTTTTAATTTTCTTTTCAAATCTTTTTCAAAATAGATTTCAATCATATCTTTTTCAAAACTTAATTTCAAAATCTTTTTCTAACTTCTTATTTATTTTCAAATCTTTTTCAATTAACTACTTGACTTTTTGTTTGATTTTAAAAGTTTTCTATTTCAATCATATCTTTTTCAAAACTACCTAACTACTTTTCTCTCTCCAATTTTTGAAAATCACTAACCACTTTTTCAAAAATCTTTTTAATTAATTAATTTATTTAGTTTTCAAATTTTATTTTATTTCTTCTCTTAATTTTTGAATTCTAACTTCTAATTAAAATAAAAACAAAAATATTTTTATTTTTTTGAATTAATTTTCGAATACTCTCTCTCTCTCATCTCTTTCTATTTATTTATTTATTTACTAACACTTCTCTTCTTCTTATAATTCGAACCCCCCTCTCTCTGTGTTCGAATTCTTCTTCTCCCTTCTTCATTCTATTTCTTCTATTCTTCTACTCACATAAAGGAATCTCTATACTGTGACATAGAGGATTCCTATTCTTTTCTGTTCTCTTTTTTTTCATATGAGCAGGAGTAAGGATAAGAACATTCTTGTTGAAGCTGATCCGGAACCTGAAAGGACTCTAAAGAGGAAGCTAAGAGAAGCTAAAGCACAACACTCTGGAGAGAACCTAACAGAAATTTTCGAAAAAGAAGAAGAGATGGCCGAACCCAATAACAATGGTGGAGATGCAAGGAAGATGCTTGGTGACTTTACTGCACCAACTTCTGACTTCTATGGAAGAAGCATCTCAATTCCTGCAATTGGAGCAAACAAATTTGAGCTTAAGCCTCAATTAGTTTCTCTAATGCAGCAGAATTGTAAGTTTCATGGACTTCTATTGGAAGATTCTCATCAGTTCTTAGCTGAATTCTTGTAAATCTGTGACACTGTTAAGACCAATGGGGTTAATCCTGAGGTCTACAGACTTATACTTTTCCCCTTTGCTGTAAGAGACAGAGCCAGGATATGGTTGGACTCACAACCTAAAGAAAGCCTGAATTCTTGGAAAAAGTTGGTCAGTGCCTTCTTGGCCAAATTCTTTCCACCTCAAAAGTTGAGCAAGCTTAGAGTGGAAGTCCAAACCTTTAGACAGAAGGAAGGTGAATCCCTCTATAAAGCTTGGGAAAGATACAAGCAACTGATCAGAAGGTGTCCTTCTGACATGCTTTCAGAATGGAGCATCTTATGTATATCCTATGATGGTCTGTTTGAATTATCCAAGATGTCAATGGACCACTCTGCTGGTGGATCTCTTCATCTGAAGAAGACGCCTGCAGAAGTCAAGGAACTCATTGAAATGGTTGTAAATAACCAGTTCATGTATACTTCTGAAAGAAATCCTGTGAATAATGGGACAACTCATAAGAAAGGAGTTCTTGAGATTGATACTCTGAATGCCATATTGGCTCAGAACAAAATATTGACTCAGCAAGTCAATATGATTTCTCAGAGTCTGACTGGAATGCAAGCTGCATCCGGCAGTACTAAGGAAGCTTCCTCTGAAGAAGAAGCTTATGACCCTGAGAATCCTGCAATGAAAGAGGTAAATTACATGGGAGAAACCTATGAAAACACCTATAATCCTTCATGGAGGAATCATCTTAATTTCTCATGGAAGGATCAACAGAAGCCTAATCAAGGCTTCAATAATAATGGTGGGAGAAATAGGTTTGGCAATAGCAAGCCTTTTCTATCATCTTCTGAGCAACAGACAGAGAATTCTAAACAGAGCCACTTTGACTTGGCAACCATAGTCTCTGATCTATCTAAGACCACTCTCAGTTTTATGACTGAAACAAGGTCATCCATTAGAAATTTGGAGGCACAAGTGGGTCAACTGAGTAAAAGAGTGACTGAAACTCCTCCTAGTACTCTCCCAGGCAATACAGAAGAGAATCCAAAAAGAGAGTGCAAGGCCATAAACATACCCCACACGGCCGAACCTAGAAGAGTCAAAAGGCAGTGATTCCCAATGAGGAAGACCTCAAGGGATGTCCACTGGCCACTAAAGAGTTCCCCAATGAGGAACTAAAGGAATCTGAGGCTCATATAGAGACCATAGAGATTCCACTGAACTTACTGTTGCCATTCATGAGCTTTGATGAGTATTCTTCCTCTGAAGAGGATGAAGATATTATTGAAGAGCAAGTTTCTCAGTATCTAGGAGCAATCATGAAGCTGAATGCCAAGTTATTTGGTAATGAGACTTGGGAGGATGAACCTCCATTGCTCATCAATGAACTGAATACCTTGGTTCAACAGAAATTACCTCAGAAGAAACCGGATCCTGGAAAGTTCTTAATACCTTGCATCATAGGCACCATGACCTTTAAGAAGGCTCTGTGTGACCTTGGTTCAAGTATAAACCTCATGCCACTCTCTGTAATGGAGAAACTAGGGATCTTTGAGGTACAAGCTGCTAAAATCTCACTAGAGATAGCAGACAATTCAAGGAAACAGGCTTATGGACTTGTAGAGGATGTCTTAGTGAAGGTTGAAGGCCTGTACATCCTTGCTGACTTCATAATCCTAGACACTAGGAAGGATGAAGATGATTCCATCATCTTTGGAAGATCATTCCTAACTACAGCAAGAGCTGTGATTGATGTGGACAGAGGAGAGTTAGTCATTTAATTGAATGAGGACTATATTGTGTTTAAGGCTCAAGGATCTTCTTCTGAAACTATGGAGAGGAAGCATGAAAAGCTTCTCTCAATACAGAGTTAAATAGAACCCCCACACTCAACTTCTAAGTTTGGTGTTCGGAGGCCATTATCAAGCTCTGAGTCTCTGTGAAGCTCTCTAAGAGCTCACTGTCAAGCTATTGACATTAAAGAAGCACTTGTTGGGAGGCAACCCAATGTTATTAATTATATTTATTTCTATTCCATTGTCATTTTTATGTTTTCTTTAGGTTGATGATCATGTGAAGTCACAAAAAAAACTGAAAAATCAAAAACAAAATGAAAAACAGCATAAAAAATAGCATACCCTGGAGGACAGGCTTACTGGCATTTAAATGCCAGTAAAGATAGCAGAATGGGCGTTTAACGCCCAGCCTGGTAGCATTCTGGGTGTTAAATGCCAGAATGAGCAGCACTCTGGGTGTTTAATGCCAGAAAAGGCTGTATGGCGTCTGGCTGGCGTTAAACACCAGAAATAGGCAGCAGACTGGCGTTTAACGCCAGGAAAGGTAGCAGAGTTGGCGTTAAACGCCAGGATTGCACACAGTGGGCGTTTAAACGCCAGAATGGTGCAGGGAGTAGAATTCCTTGACACCTCAGGATCTGTGGACCCCACAGGATCCTCACCTACCCCACCTCTTCTTCTCTCCACACCTTTCCATAACACTCTTCCCCAAATACCCTTGACCAATCCCATCCTACCCTCTTCCCCATATCCTCTTCACCACTCACATCCATCCATCATAAACCCCACCTACCTCACCATTCAAATTCAAACCATTTCCCTCCCAAACCCACCCCTTCATGACCGAATACCCTCTCTCTCCTACCCTATAAATACCCCTCCTTACAACCTTCAATTTCACACTTCATACACACTTAACCCCCCTTGGCCAAACCCACTCCTCACCTCCATCTCCTCCATTTCTTCTTCTTCTACTCTTTTCTTACTTCTTTTCCTCGAAGACGAGCAAACATTCTAAGTTTGGTGTGGGAAAAACTAAAGCTTTTTGTTTTTCATAACCATTAATGGCACCTAAGGCCGGAGAAACCTCTAGAAAGAGGAAAGGGAAGGCAATTGCTTCTACCTCCGAGTCATGGGAGATGGAGAGATTCATCTCAAAGGTCCATCAAGACCACTTCTATGAAGTTGTGGCCAAGAAAAAGATGATCCCCGAGGTCCCCTTCAAGCTCAAAAAGAGTGAATATCCGGAGATCCGACATGAGATTCAAAGAAGAGGTTGGAAAACTCTCACCAACCCCATTTAACAAGTTAGAATCTTAATGGTTCAAGAGTTCTATGCCAATGCATGGATCACTAAGAACCATGATCAAAGTATGAACCCGAACCCAAAGAATTGGCTCACAATGGTTTGGGGAAATTACTTGGATTTCAGTCCGAAAAATGTGAGGTTAGCATTTAACTTGCCAATGATGCAAGGAGATCCTCACCCTTTTACTAGAAGGGTCAACTTTGATCAAAGGTTGGACCAAGTCCTTAGGGACATTCATGTGGAAGGAGCTCAATGGAAGAGAGACTCAAGAGGCAAACCGGTTCAACTAAGAAGGCTTGACCTCAAACCCGTGGCTAGGGGATGGTTGGAGTTCATCCAACGCTCTATCATTCCTACTAGCAATCGGTCTGAAGTTACAACAGACCGGGCTATCATGATCCATAGTATCATGATTGGAGAGGAAGTAGAAGTTCATGAGATCATACCTCTAGAACTCTACAAGGTGGCAGACAAGCCCTCTACTTTGGCAAGGTTAGCCTTCCCTCATCTCATTTGTAACCTATGCAATTCAGCTGGAATTGTCATAGAGGAAGACATCCTCATTGAAGGAGACAAGCCCATCACTAAGAAGAAGATGGAGCAAACAAGAGAGCCCACTCATGGACCTCAAACAAGAGCATGAGGAAGTTCCTCATCATGAAATCCCTGAGATGCCTCAAGGGATGCACTTTCCTCCACAAAACTATTAGAAGAAAATCAACACCTCCTTAGGGAAATTGAGTTCCAACATGGGACAACTAAGGATGGAGCACCAAGAGCACTCCATTATCCTTCGTCCTTTCGTCTCCAGGTCTCCTTGCTTTTCGTAGAGGTAAGCGAATAGACTTTAAGGACGGTTACTTAGATGTATTCATAGAGATAGGGAAAATAATAATATAAAATAAGATTATGTGGTAATACTTAAATATAGACGGACTGACTCTAAATGTTCCACTGGTATCGAACGAAGTATGGTTGTTAGAGGCACCCTAAGCTGGGAATGAGTGCATTCCATAATGAACCTGCTGGGTCACGTGAACGACCAATCAACATAGCTTCAACACTGTTAATACTTAATTCTAGTTTCGTGGTTCGAAACCTCGGTAATGGTCCCTAACAAGCTCGGACCTGTAGTGTTAAAGCACGTGGTTT
>NC_029794.2:30736571-30738754 GCF_000816755.2 Arachis ipaensis | reverse complement strand
AAGGTCCAGGCATGGCCGAGATGGCCAGCCCCCAAAACGTGATCAAAGGATCATAAGGTAATCCAAAGATGGTCAAAAAGATGTCTAATACAATAGTAAGAGGTCCTATTTATAATAAACTAGTCACTAGGGTTTACATGAGTAAGTAATTGATGCATAAATCCACTTCCGGGGCCCACTTGGTGTGTTCTTGGGCTGGGCTTTGAGTGTTACACGTGTAGAGGTCCTCGTTGGAGTTGAACGCCAGCTTTAGTGCCAGTTTGGGCGTTCAACTCTGGTTTTGGCTCCTTTTCTGGCGCTGGACGCCAGATTTGGGTAGAAAGCTGGCGTTGAACGCCAGTTTACGTCGTCAATTCTTGGCCAAAGTATGGACTATTATATATTGCTGGAAAGCCCTGGATGTCTACTTTCCAACACAATTGGAAGCGCGCCATTTCGAGTTCTGTAGTTCCAGAGAATCCACTTTGAGTGCAGGGAGGTCAGAATCCAACAGCATCAGCAGTCCTTCTTCAACCTCTGAATCTGATTTTTGCTCAAGTCCCTCAATTTCAGCCAGAAAATACCTGAAATTACAAAAAAACACACAAACTCATAGTAAAGTCCAGAAATCTGAATTAATCATAAAAACTAATGAAAACATCCCTAAAAGTAACTAGATCCTACTAAAAACATACTAAAAATAATGTCAAAAAGCGTATAAATTATCCGCTCATCACAACACCAAACTTAAATTGTTGCTTGTCCCCAAGTAACTGAAAATCAAAATAGGATAAAAAGAAGAGAATATACTATAAATTCCAAACTATCAATGAAACATAGTTCGTATAAATTATCCGCTCATCACAACACCAAACTTAAATTGTTGCTTGTCCCCAAGCAACTAAAAATCAAATAGGATAAAAAGAAGAGAATATACTATAAATTCCAAACTATCAGTGAAACAGAGCTTCAATCATATGAGCGGGACTTATAGCTTTTTGCCTCTTGAATAGTTTTGGCATCTCACTTTATCCATTGAAGTTTATAATGATTGGCATCTATAGGAACTTCAGATTTCGAATAGTGTTATTGACTCTCCTAGTTCAGTATGATGATTCTTGAACGCAGCTTCTTTATGAATCTTGCCACTTTGTAGAGTTCTTGAGGTATAATCTCATGAACTTCCACCTCTTCTCCAATCATGATGCTATGGATCATGATGGCCCAGTCTATAGTGACTTCAAACCGGTTGCTAGTGGGAATCATTGAGCATTGAATAAACTCCAACCATCCTCTAGCTATAGGCTTGAGGTCCAATCTTCTTAGTTGAACCGGCTTGCCTTTGGAGTCAATCTTCCATTGAGCTCCTTCTACACATATGTCCATAAGGACTTGGTCCAACCTTTGATCAAAGTTGACTCTCCTTGTGTAGGGGCGTGCGCTCTCTTCCATGTATGGCAAGTTGAACGCCAACCTCACATTCTCCGGACTAAAATCTAAGCATTTCCCCCGAACCATTGTAACATAGTTCTTTGGATCCGGGTTCTTACTTTGATCATGGTTCTTGGTGATCCATGCATTGGCATAGAACTCTTGAACCATTAGGATGCCGACTTGTTGGATGGGATTTGTTAGAACTTCCCAACCTCTTCTTTGAATTTCATGTCGGATCTCCGGATACTCATTTCTTTTGAGTTTAAAAGGGACCTCAGGGATCACCTTTTTCTTGGCCACAACATCATTGAAGTGGTCTTTGATGGGCTTTGGAGATGAACCTTTCCATCTCCCATGACTCGGATGTGGAAGCTTTTGTCTTCCCTTTCCCTCTTCTAGAGGATTCTCCGGTCTTTGATGCCATCAATGGTAATGGAAAAACAAAAAAGCTATCCTTTTACCACACCAAACTTAGAATATTACTCGCCCTCGAGCAATAATCAAAAGAATAGAAGGAGAAGAAGAAGAAATATGGAGAGGGAGAGGGAGATGTGGTTTCGGCCAAGGAGAGTGTAGAGGGGTGTGATGTGTGAATTTGATGAAGAATGGAGGTAATACTCATCAGAGCTCATGAAGGGCATAAGGAGGTTCAATGGGATCTCTATGGTCTCTAGATGGGCCCCAGAGTCCTTTGATTCCTCAGAGGGAAGCTCCTTATTGACCACTGGACGTCCCAGGAGGTCTTCCTCCTTGGGATTCACGTCCTCTCA
>NC_029794.2:30703166-30736410 GCF_000816755.2 Arachis ipaensis | reverse complement strand
CAAGATCAAACAAGAAGACTTACCAAGAACAACTTGAAGATCATGAAGAACACTATGAATGCATGATATTTTCGAAAAATAAATGCAAGATGCATATGCAAGTGACACCAAACTTATAATGTGACTCAAGACTCAAACAAGAAATAGAAAAATATTTTTGATTTTTATGATTTTCTAATTTTTTTTTCTTTTGGATTTTTTCGAAAATTATATGAAAAAGATGCCTAATACAATAGTAAAAGGTCCTATTTATAATAAACTAGTCACTAGGGTTTACATGAGTAAGTAATTGATGCATAAATCCACTTCCTGGGCCCACTTGGTGTGTGTTTGGGCTGAGCCTGAGTGTTGCACGTGCAGAGGCCATTTGTGGAGTTGAACGCCATTTTCTGTGCCAGTTTGGGCGTTCAACTCTGGTTTTGGATCCTTTTCTGGCGCTGGACGCCAGATTTGGGCAGAAGGCTGGCGTTGAACGCCAGTTTACGTCGTCTATTCTTGGCCAAAGTATGGTCTATTATATATTGCTGGAAAGCCCTGGATGTCTACTTTCCAACGCAATTGGAAGCGCGCCATTTTGAGTTCTGTAGCTCCAGAAAATCCACTTTGAGTGCAGGGAGGTCAGAATCCAACAACATCAGTAGTCCTTTTTCAACCTCTGAATCTGATTTCTGCTCAAGTCCCTCAATTTCAGCCAGAAAATACCTGAAATCACAGAAAAACACACAAACTCATAGTAAAGTCCAGAAATGTGAATTAATCATAAAAACTAATGAAAACATCCCTAAAAGTAACTAGATCCTACTAAAAACATACTAAAAACAATGTCAAAAAGCATATAAATTATCCGCTCATCAGCATTCCATCCTCCTCCATGAAATTAGAGAAGACCAAAGAGCCATGAGGGAGGAGCAACAAAGGCAAGGAAGAGACATAGAGGAGCTCAAGCACTCCATAAGATCTTCAAGAGGAAGAACTAGCCGCCATCACTAAGGTGGACCCGTTCTTTAATTTCCTTGTTCTTATTTTTCTGTTTTTCAGTTTTCATGCTTTAAATTTTGTCTATGTTTGTGTCTTTATTACATGATCATTAGTGTCTAGTGTCTATGTCTTAAAGCTATGAATGTCCTATGAATCCTTCACCTTTCTTAAAATGAAAAATGTTTTAATTGCAAAAGAACAAGAAGTACATGATTTCGAATTCTATCTTGAAATTAGTTTAATTATTTTGATGTGGTGGCAATACCTTTTGTTTTTTGATTGAATGCTTGAACAGTGCATAATTTTGAATTTGTTGTTTATGAATGTTAAAATTGTTGGCTCTTGAAAGAATAATGAAACAAGGAAAAATGATATTGATAATCTAAAAAATTATAAAATTGATTCTTGAAGCAAGAAAAAGCAATGAATAGACAAAGCTTGCGAAATATGGAAAAAAATTGTGGCGAAAAAAAAGAGAGAAAGAAAAAGAAAAAGCAAGCAGAAAAAGCCTATAACCCTTTAAACCAAAAGGCAAGGGTAAAAAAGATCCAAGACATTGAGCATTAATGGATAGGAGGGCCCACAGGAATAAAATCCTGGCCTAAGCAGCTAAATCAAGCTATCCCTAACCATGTGCTTGTGGCGTGAAGGTGTCAAGTGAAAAGCTTGAGACTGGGTGGTTAAATTCGTGGTCCAAAGCAAAAAGAGTGTGCTTAAGAGCTCTGGAAACCTCTAACTGGGGACTCTAGCAAAGCTGAGTCACAATCTGAAAAGGTTCACCCAGTTATGTGTCTGTGGCATTTATGTATCCGGTGGTAATACTGAAAAACAAAATGCTTAGGGTCACGGCCAAGACTCATAAAGTAGCTGTGTTCAAGAATCAACATATTGAACTAAGAGAATCAATAACACTATCTGAATTCTGAGTTCCTATAGATGCCAATCATTCTAAACTTCAAAGGATAAGTGAGATGCCAAAACTGTTCAGAAGCAAAAAGGCTACAAGTCCCGCTCATCTAATTGAAGCTAATCTTCATTGATAAGTTTGGAATTCATTGAATATTCTCGTCTTTTTATCCTATTTTATTTTTAGTTGCTTGGGGACAAGCAACAATTTAAGTTTGGTGTTGTGATGAGCGGATAATTTATACCTTTTTTGGCATTGTTTTTACATAGTTTTTAGTATGTTTTAATTACTTTTTATTATATTTTTATTAGTTTTTATTTAAAAATCACATTTATGGACTTTACTATGAGTTTGTGTGTTTTTTGTGATTTCAGGTATTTTCTAACTGAAATTGAGGGACCTGAGCAAAAATCTGATTCAGAGGCTGAAAAAGGACTACATATGCTGTTGGATTCTGACCCTCCTGTACTCGAAGTGGATTTTCTGGAGTTACATAAGCCCAATTGATGCGCTCTCAATTGCGTTGGAAAGTAGATATCCTGGGCTTTCATCAATATATAATAATCTGTACTTTGCCCGAGATTTGATGGCCCAAACTGGCGTCCAAAGCCAGCCTATAACATCTTGGCGTAAAACGCCCAAACTGGCACCAGAATTGGAGTTAAACGCCCTAACTGGCACCAAAGCTGGCGTTTAACTCCAGGAACAGCCTATGCACGTGTAAAGCTTGAGGCTCAGCCCAAGCACACACCAAGTGGGTCCCGGAAGTGGATTTCTGCACTATCTACACTTAGTTACTCATTTTCTGTAACCCTAGGCTACTAGTCTAGTATAAAAACTACTTTTAGAGATTTATTTTACAGCTTTTGATCTTTTGGAATATCTTTTGATCATTTTCATGTTTGGAGGCTGGCCTCATGGCCATGGCTAGACCTTTTTCACTTATGTATTTTCAACGGTAGAGTTTCTACACCCCATAGATTAAGGTGTAGAGCTCTGTTGTTCTTCACGAATTAATGCAATTACTACTGTTTTCTATTCAATTCACGCCTACTCCTTCTCCAAGATATACTCTTGTACTTAATTCAGTTAAGTCAGAATGAAGGGGTGACCCGTGACAATCACCCAATCCGTGAGATTAGTATCTTCGTGGTATAGGCTAGAATTATTGGCAGCCATTCCTGGGATCCGGAAAGTCTAAACCTTGTCTGTGGTATTCCGAGTAGGATCTGGGAAGGGATGACTGTGACGAGATTCAAACCTGCGAATGTTGGGCGCAAGTGACAGTGTGCAAAAGGATCAATGGATTCTATTCCGACGCTAGCGGGAACCGACAGATGATTAGCCATGCAGTAGCTGTGCCTGGTATTTTTCATCCAAGACGAGAAATCCAACCATTGATTAGCCGTGCAGAAACCGTAGAGGACCATTTTCACTGAGAGCATCCTACAGCTTGCCATGGAAGGAAGTAACGCACGGTTGGAAGAAGGCAATATGAAAGAAGAGGTTCAGAAGCAACAAAGTATCTCCAGACGCTTATTTGAAATTCCCACCAATGAATTACATAAGTAACTTTATCTTATTTTCTGTTTTATTTATCTTTTAATTATCAAAAACTTCATAACCAATTAAATCCGCCTGACTGAGATTTACAAGGATGACCATAGGTTGCTTCAAGCCGGCAATCTCCGCGGGATCGACCCTTACTCACGTAAGGTTTATTACTTAGACGACTCAGTGCACTTGCTGGTTAGTTGCACGAAGTTGTGAGAAAAGTGAGAGATCACGATTCCGTGTACCAATAATCATCAATAAAGGAGATAAAGTATTTCTTACCACTTGAGGACATATCAAGACAATATATGTTAGTGTGAATTATTTTTAATATGTCAAAACTCCTCTTAGTACCTTTTTGAGACTTTTTGGTTTGCTTCCCCTTAATGCAATCCACATTTATCAAAATCAGTAAAGTTTAGAGGTTCAAGAACCCCACCACTTACTAATTTTTTCATTCTTCCAATAAAGATATGTCCCAATCTTCGGTGCCACAATATGGAGAATTTTTCATTCATACTATTACCATGCATAACCATTAAACCTGGTAGAACCTTATTAGCTAAATTGACTTTAAATAAATCACCAATTAAAGTACCATGTCTAATAACATTAGAATTTTTAATAATGTCAATAGCATCATCATAAAAATGTATACATAATCCTTGTTTTACAAGCTTAGATAAAGAAATTAAATTTTTAGAAAAATCTGGAATATAAATAGTTCTTTCCAAAACTAAAATACAACCAGTACTTAATACAGGCCTAAATGTTCTGACGACTTCCACACGTGAACGCATCCGATTGCCCATATAGATGCTCAGTTCACTTCTTATCGGTTTTCTTTTCCTTATGAAACCCTGCATGGTATTTGAAATATGAATTTCAGCACCAGAATCAATCCACCAAGTGTCATGACATATTTCAACAAAATTAGATTCAAAACACACTGAAGAAATAAGATCACAAAAATTAGTACGTTTCTTTTCAAGCCAAACTTTAAACTTTGGGCACTCCTTCTTCATGCGTCCTTTCTTTTTACAAAAGAAACACCGTGCGCCTTCTTTCTTCATAAGATGGGATGCAATACCCTTTTCTTTCTTCTTATGAGCTCGCTTCTTACCATCCTCATTTGTTACCAACAGTGCACTTTCACCAAGCTCCTGAACTAGCTTATGAGTCTACATTTTATGATAATTTTTTGTTTGAATTGAGTGAATTTCATCACATAAACTTGTATTTATTCACTTGAATAGCATGCTTTTTTGAATTCTATCTAAAGTGTAACTAATTGTTGAAAAATGCTTTTTATTCTCCAAATAGTCAATTTAATTCCACTTTTATTCCATTCAATGCTGTGATATGTTTTGTTGAGTGATTTCAGGACCAATAGGCAAGGATGGCATTGAAGAAGTGGAAGAAAAGCATGCAAAGTGGGAGAATCCATGAAGAAACAAAGGAGAAGAGCATTCTGGTACGTGCATACGCACACCTTCCTGTGCGTACGCACAAATGGAGCATTTTGATGCATGCGTACGCACACATAGCTGTGCGTACACACAAGAGGATCTTCAGCAAGTGTGCGTACGCACACATGGCTGTGCGTACGCACAAGTATAAATGTGTGCCTCATTTAGAAAGTCACATGCCTCACGTTTTTGGGAGCCTCTTTGGCCCAAATATGAAGTGCTGAAGCTCTATTATATGGGGACAACATTGCAACACATACATACATCATATTAGCAAGTTTTAGTGAGGTTTTTAATTTTTTTTTTCTATTAGAAAACACTCTCAATTCTCATTAGGGTTTTACTAGGGTTTTAGTAGAGTTTAATATTTACATTTTAATTTTGGATTCAAGCTTGTTTCCATTGTAAGTTGTCCTTAAATTTCTCTTCATTTACACTATATTTACTCATACTTTCTTATAATTAAAGTTACTTTGTTAGTTTAATTACTTGTGAATTCTTGAGTTTCTAGTTAATGAATTTGATGTTTTGAGGTTTATATATGTTTGATTGAGTTACTATTGTTGATTATTTATATTGGTTAGTTATAGTTTCAAGTATCTTTTCGAATTGACTATGTTTTGTTATTGTGCCCACCAAGTGTTTGTTGAAATGCCCATTATGAATATGGAGTATTTTTTCACTCCTTGGCTTGAAATTTGTGTAACTAGGATCCTAGAGTCATTAATGTCCAACATTAAGTGGTAATTTTGGGTTGTTAGTTGTTCTTGTTTCCACTAATACTAGCTTTTTATTAAGCTTAATTAGTAAGTTAGCTAGAATTTGTGGATTAAGGTCAATTATACCTACTTGACTTTCCTCATTGTTTAGGGATTAACGAAGTGGGATTAACTAATTACAATTGCCATGATTGTGGTTATGACAAGGATAGGATTCCTTAACTCTCAACTCCAAATCAAGATTCTTTCATGCATTGAACTACATTCTCATTAGTTTATTACTTCAATCTTTCTTAGTTTGCATTAATTGTATTTTGATCTAGTGGTAGCTTAGTAGTTAATCCTATTCATGCTTGATTACTTCATTGTCTTGCTTGTTTGCTAATTCTAACTCTTGTTATTTCATTGCTTTAGTTTATTTAATTTTTTATTCCTTTAATTTTTATTTTATGCATGAAAACCCCAAATTCACAACCAAACTTGCACACTTGATTGCTAGTTCAAGAAAAACGACTCGGAAAGTAAAATTCCCAGTTTTTATTGAGTTGAATTGTGACACTCTTCTTCTAAACGTTGGTTCGCACCGTTTTTTCGGTTGGGAGCTATACTCGCAACAGATCCATTCTTTTCAATTAGTGAAAATTCCGAATCGATTATCCAAGGTCCATCACTAGCCTTCCTTCCTCTTACACACACATTACTAGTAATTCATTGATGGACCACTTTTCTTTATGTGTGTTGTAAAAAATCTTAAATGGTCCATACTGACAAAAAGAGAATTCAAAATAAGATGCACTAGAAATGAGTTAGAGATCTCAACCTCTAAAGCCTTTAGTTGTGCTGCTATGTCTCTCAATATCATGATGTGCTCATGCATACCCCTTACGTTGGTAAGCCTCATGGATGATAATTGTGCTATTAAGGTGCTTGCAAGTATCTTACTAGAAGACTAAATTGTTCATCAATAGCCTTCATGTAATCCTTGACATTCTTGCAATCAGGAATTGAATACCGAATACTAGCTGAGATACAAAACTTAATGAACATCATATTTAAATGGTTAGAGTTCTCCCACCGTTCTTATAATGCTATCCCGGCCCGATTACTAGCATCAGTAGGTGCTGGAGGCTCTTCCCTATGAAGAGCATGGTCAAGGTCTGCACACCTTAAGTGAAAAAGAACCTTATCTTTCCATTCCTTATAGTTGTCACCACTTAACAAATAAACTCTAGATACAGTTTCAGATATCATTGCTGTTGTAAATAATAAATCATGCTTACATTACTCAACTTTAAATGGGCACATCAAAATCTATAACATATAATAATACATGCTAATGCAAGTTATATGAAAATAAATATGAGAATCATAATGACATTAAAAATCTACCTATAGACAAAGACTTTAACACACATAATATTTATTATATTGACCAAAATGTTGAAACTAAAAAATAAAATATTATTTTTTAATATTTGTAGGCTGATTAATAAGTAAACAATGTTTTTTATTTCAACTTAATTGTCTGTGAATAACATAATAAATTTTTGTGGGAAAGTTCATTATATAATTCACAACAATTACAAATATATCATATTGACCTCTATGTGATTTCTTTAAATATAACTATTATCAAATATGTTGCGTAGAGATGTTCATGAATCAGATCTGATCCACATATCCGCGGTATTTATCCGGATCGGATCCAAAAATTGCGGATATCGATCCGATCCGCAAGGTTATCGGATCTGATCCACAAGTAAGTAAATATTTTTTTATGTTTATGTTGTATTATTTTATTTTTATTATTTAAAAAAAAATATGTTTAATAATATTTTAAGAGTAAACATATTTTTTTTTACTGAAGATAGGGATACTCGAACCGGCGACCTCTTAGATGAGTATGGGGAGACTATGCCATTTGAGCTATAACTCATTCGCTAAGAGTAAACATATTTAAAAGTTTAGAAAAATAGTATTTTATTGATATTTTTTAAATAAAAATAAGTTTTTTAAAATATTTATATATTTTGCAGATATATCTGAGATCCGATCCGCAAATGTGCGGATCGGATCCAAACTAAAAAATCGCGAATATTGGATCCAATCCAATAATTTTAGTACGGATCGGATCGAAATATTGGCTATATCCGCTCTGATCCGCATTCACGCCTAATACTATGACTACTCTTCAATAAGTCATATATTAATTACAATATAATATACAGCGAAAGAATTTATATTACATGCAAACATAATCATGATCATCAAATAAATAAATCAAGTATGGTTATAAAATTAAATATGTTCCAACGGCCTAATATTTTTTGTAAAAACTGGAGTATTTAAGTTCAACACTCACTCAAAACAAATTTTGTAATTTTATAGCAATTTTAAATTCAAAACTGAAGCCCAGTTAAAAAGAAAAAAGAGAAATGGGCCAAACATATTTACTAATGAATGAAAGAGTCAATGAAACCTAATGCAATGCATGTATAGTGCGCTGTCTCCTTCCAGTTTTTATCATCTTCTTCTTCTTTCCCTTTTTTTTTTAAATAAATGCAAAATGAAAAGGAAAATTTTTTGGTGAAGACGCCAAAAATAAACATGTAATACTGATATTACATGTCAAATTTAGATGATAATACGGGTAAGATGCATTGATTGTGGAGTAGTTGTGAATTTCGATTTTTGTTTTTAGCCAATAAAATTAATAATATTAATTCATAATTAAATGTTGATATATTGGACATATTTAGACCAATTAAAAGAATTTAAGTAGTAGGTCTATCAGGTAGAATAAAATAGAAAATTCTTTTTTTTTAAGATTGTATTTTTTTTATAAGTATATGGACTTTAGTAGCAATCATTTAGAATAAAAGAAAAAAAAAATAGCCGAAAAATAAATTTTAGAGTAAATACTTAATCTGGTCTTTGTCCATTTTTACAAAGGACAAAGTGATTTCTGTCCAAAAAAAGGGATATTTTGTAAAACCCATAACTTTTGGAAAAAATCTCATTGCGAGTCAATTTCAAATTATTTATTCATTAAGGATTTTATTTTTCCGAAATTAATTTTTAGAGTAAACTACCATTTCTACCCACGAAAGTTGAAAACGCTGACATATCTATCCATAAAAAAGGAAATTACCATTTGTACCCATAAAAAATGGTTTTTACAAGCAAAATTTGATTTAAATAATTGTGATTTTAGAAATTAATACTTTAATTTTTATGAATAAAGAAAATTAATTATATTATTTCTAATTACTGAATTAGAGCATTTCTTTGAAATTAATTTTGTAATTTATGATCAAATAATATTTTTTTTAAAGGTAATTTTGTTGAATTGAAATTTGTTTCCAATTATGCTATTACCCCCTAATTCTATTAAAAATTACCTAAGCTACCCCCGGCTAAACCCTAACCCAGTTACCCATCCCCTCTAACCTTACAGCCACAAAAAATCCTTCCCCAACACCCAGCAGCAGCAACGCTACAATGAGAAAGCAAAGAAGCAGAAACGGAAGAGACGAGAGGGAAAGGAGGAAGGAGACGCGCAGTTGCGCCATGCCCAGCCGCATCCATGGTCACCGGCTGAGGTTGCCGTTCACGTCAAGCCGCTACCAATCGCCGAACTGCTGCGCGGAAGAAGCCGTGCCGTCACCGCCAGTGTCGTTCGGTTTATAGAGCCCATGCCTCGTGTTGCCGTTAAGGGAGAAAGGAGCACGAGCTATAGCCACGGACAGAGAGGAGAGCGCACACGGAGGTGAGGTTGTTAATGTCGTAGTCGCGTGAGGATGCACCTCCGCGCTTAGCCGCCATCGCATCCCGCCCTACCGTCACCACAGAGCCGCCGATCCGTCATTTAGCCACCACCGGAGAGAGCCCACGAAGAGTGAGAGACAGAGAGATTTAAGGCTGAGCTGGGGTTCAACCACCGTCCCCAGCCGTGCTCGCGTCTCTGGCGCTGCCTCCGTCGAAACTGCCGCCGTCAAAAAGGGGTGCAGGCCGCCGCAGGTGTCGCTGCCAGAAAAGGGAGCTGCGTCTTTGTGATTCTAACCACTGGGAGTGGTTCTGTGACTTCCGAGACCACTGCCGAAGCTTCTGGCTGTTTCTGCCGTCGTTGGAAAACTCTACCGGTAAGGGTTTTAATTGAGGTTTCTGTCTTTTTGGATTTCGAGAAGGTTTTGATGCTGCGTGGTTATTATAGTTGATCCACTGGAGCTTCTGGCCACTACTGGAGCTGTTGCCGGGTTGGTTCAGAATCGCAGCTGCCTCATTGTGTTATTTCGGTTAGTAAGTATGTTTCGAAAAGCCTCGCGTTAGTATTTTATTGTGTTTGGTTAATGAATATGAGTTTTGGTAACGTGGGTTCGAGTCCTAATTATATATGTTGCGATTAGAGTCGTAGTGGTTGTTGAGAACGCAAGTGGAGCTGAAGTTTTGGTTGCAGTCGTTTCGGGTCGAGACGAAAGGATTCAGTTAACGAGGTTGGGTTGTGGTTTCAACGTGTCGAGGTAAGGGCTTTTCCATAAAACTATATTTTATATATTGGAATTATTACATATGGATATTGATGTGAGACAATTTATATTTGGTGATTGTATCAGTCTTATGTATTATTTGGTTGTCTTGAATGATTATGAATGTTTGTTTGACTGGATTGTTGTGCAGCTTTGTGAAACAGAATGTTTTTGAAGCTGATTCTTTTAAAGATTTGGGATCGAGTTTAATCCGTTGGAAATTGATTTGAGTTGAGTTGGTTTTCTTGATAATGTGAAAAATAGACACACTTTTGGATTCAGCCTGATTTGCTTTAATTGATTTGGTTTGATAAATGAATTGTTGTTGAACTATTTCTTTAAAGTTTTGGAAATGAGTTTAATCGGTTGATAATCATTTGATTTTTGAAACGGTTTCCTTGAGATATGAAAATGAGGTGACTGTTGGATTTAGCTTGCTCTTGAACTGATTTTGGATTTGGACCGTTGAAAAGGATTGTGGAACGGTTTAATTGGGACCCGAACCGGGTGGCAAAGTCCAAGTTTTAGAGGAGGTTTTGCCGAAATTTCGATAGATTCCGGGATTTTATTGAAATGCTATTTGGAATATTATGAGTTAAACACTTCTACTATCTTATTTGAATTATTAAGAAGGGGATGACTTATGCTTTTGAAATGAATTATTAAAAAGAAAATTGTGATTTAGTCTTGTTTCTTAAGAAAAGTATTATATCTCCCTTGTGAACAAGTTATTTAGATGAAACTTATGCTTTAAGGCTAGTTTAAATGTGAAAAGGGTTTATGTCTTTGAATTTGACTTGATGGTTTCAATTAGAGGAGTTTCAGTGACTTTTAAAGAACCTGAACGTCTATTGACAAGTTTCATTCTAAAATGTTTTGGGAAAAGTGGTAAGTACTCTTTAAATTCTGAATTTTTGCAAGACTAAAACAATTTTTGAGTAGTTTGAAACACTTTAGAATTTATCATGGGGTTGAAGCTAGTTTTGTTTAAGTGAAGGAAACGGCCTTAGAAGGAGTAATTGATTACATGACTCGGTTTGGCTTAGATCCTATTTTATTACTCAAATCAGGAAGCCAAGGTTTTAATGATTTTAAGTGAATTTGAGGAAATGAGTTATGTTATTCTCCCCTAAAGACTTGAGACTCTGCCGAGAAACTTTTGTTATAAAATCCCGTTATTGGATGGATGATTTTGAATATTTCAAAAGAGATCTTTAATTTGCCATGGTTTTGGAAGTTTTGGAAAGAGGATGCCGATAGTGGCTTTGTTTTTAAAAGGGGAACTTACTTTGAGTAAGAGGGGCTTATGAGCCTGAAATGATTTGAGGAATGAGAACTTTAAAGCCAAGGCTAAAAAGAGTTGAAATTTGATTTCAAAGTGAAGTGAATTGAGAAAAAGTGATTTATGGCTTGAATGCTGATTTTATGAATTTGATAATGTTAGATGGTGGAAGTGTTATTTTGTTATGAGCCGAAATGGCTATGTATGATAATGAATTTTGGCTGATTGCGGAATATGTTATGAGCCGGATGGCTGACTATGAGTCATGAATTTAAGCCGGAAGGATGAAATGAATGTTGATTTATGGCTGAGAATAAATGCATATATGCTGAGATATTGATATTGTGATTTCGCACTTCCACCTATCTGAGATACGAGTTTCCCTGGGTGAAAGCAGTGGCTAGCCACCACGTGCTCCAGGTGGAGATTCGATACTCTGCTGACCCTATGTCGTAAGTGTGGCCGGGCACTGTAAAAAGTCCCGAATGAGCTCGCCCCCATAAATATACACCAGTGAGGGTGTTGGATATATATGAGATTATGATTTATGTTGAGTATAACTCGAGTTGGGGATGCACGACAGAGGGACAGTCCAATGGTTAGCTACCAGGACTTGTTGGGTTGGCTTTATAACCGACAGATGATATCATCAGCCACTAGGACATGCATGCATCATATGCATCTATGTGACATTGTTTGGGTGTGCATATTGTACTTGGTTTGCCTTTGTGATTACTTGTGATTAACTGCTAATTGTTCTACTTGCAGTAACTATTTGTTTGTGCTTGAACTTTCCTATTTGTGCTTGCGATTGAGACTCTGTTGGACTGTGGTGATTGGTTGTTGGTTGGGTTGTTTGGGCCTAGAGCCATGGTTGATCATGAGATGGGTCGAAGGCCATGTCTGGTTGATATTTTCTGGTTTGGAAAAGTATGAAAGGCTACTTTGGTTTAGCATAGATAAACCTTTTGAAGGGCTTTTGAATTTTATGTTACATGAATAGTTTCCTCTATCAAAAAGATTTCAGATTTTCTTGATAGTAAACCTTTTGCTTTTGAAAAGATGCATAAGGCGGTTATTAATCACTGAAATGATTTTATCTCGCGTATCCTATTATAGTAATCCTCAAAAACCCTCTACTGAGAACCCTTTTGAGGATGATGTTCTCAACCCCCTACAAATTTCCCTTTTCAGGATATGGACGCAGAAGTCACGAAGAGTTTATTTAGTTGTTGTTGAGATGCTCTGTATTGCTTTAGTTATTATTTATTATTCCCTCGCCTTTATCTTTATACATTCTGTAAGAGGGATATGAATTGTATTGGTTAATGCTTGTAATATTATCCATCACTATATATATATATATATATACTCTTCTCGAGTTTGTAAGTTGTATGGTATGTATAGATGTACGTTACCGAAAATAGTATTTTTGGAGCGGTATTGCGGTTTAAAGTTTTAAACTGGCTCATATTTTAGTATTAAATAGTATAAGAGTCGTCGTAATGTCCGAGCTATCAGAGTCGCGCAGCCGGAAGCGTGAGCTTTGATAGTTAGGGTGTTACACATTTCGACCCTCAATCTTTTTATTTTGGGACAATACGATTCCTCTGTTAAAAAATCTGTTAAATAATAACAAAAATTAGTTTTTTGGGGGGTTTTAATTCTCCATAAACTATTAATAAGTTTGTTTTTGAAAAATTCCTTCACCAATGGTGGTTAAGTAAAGAAAAACCATTGATGAAAATGATGCCATAAAAAAAACTAATTGTAGTACAATAACTTTTAAAGGAAAAAAATAGCATCGAATAAGAAATGAAAGAAAAGAATTTTAATGTTGATAATATTGGTATTGGTGATGATGACGGTAGAGGAGATAATGATGATGATAAAGTATCGTTACACAATAAAAATAATAGAGGTAGGAGTGATAATAATGAGGATGAAGAAGGTAGTGGTAGTAGTGATAGTAATTAGTTATATTGTTGAAAAGAATTTTGTGGGGTTTTAAAATCTACAAAATACAAATAAAATCCAGACAAAATTAATTTTTGTTATTATTTAACAATTTTTTAACAGATGGATCGTATTGTTCTTGATGAGTTTGGAAAACTCTAATTTAAATTAATGATGATCAAACATTATTAAAAAAATTAATTGCAAAATTATTAATTTGATTCCAATTCATATATGTTAATTAAAATAATTTTGCTATGCAGGATTTGCTATTGGACCGAAAAGAAAAGAAAAAAATTGCAAGCCCAATTGTGTTAAGAAAAAAAACACACTCAGCCTTGGATTAAGTTGAATTAATTATTGTGGCTGAAGCAAGTTTTTGTTGGTTGGGCCAATATATTGAAACTAGCCCATTTTAAATCCTTGCTACCAAGACCAAAGCTTGGTCCGAAACCAATAATGAAAGAAAGCAAAGTTTCATGCTTCCAACGGATCCCACTTTCAAGTAGTGATGGATTTCAAATTCAATTAACTTGAATTAACTTGCATTGGGAACCATGAGAGAGAAATTGTAATTGATTTGATTGATTGCCTTAATGAGGCACGCTACTCAGCAAAGAGAAATGGGAAACTTAATTCACTCTAATTCTCTCTCTTTGTTGCATTGATTATTGTTCAAATTTTTTCTCTCTACTCTCTCTTCTCTTTCGGTCACTTCTCAGGAAAACTATGGAAGTTATAGCAAGCTACCGAAGAGAAGAAGAAGCAAGTAACAAGACCATTGTAATGATGGCAAGAAAAAGAAAACAAAAAGTATGTTGTGACTGAGATCTTCACCAAAATAAGGTAAGATTTGGTGAAGTAAGCTCATGCTCTTCATACCAAAAATGGATGAAGAAGATTTTGGTCAGAGAAAGAAGATCTCAGAGGCATGGCTCGTCTCTGCTTTGTGTTCACTCATCACAGAAGGTAGCTAGGAAGGCTATGTGAAGGAGGAAGCAAAAGTGGAGCAGGAGGAGCTATCATGCATCAAGAAGCATCAAGGGCTAGGAATCCTACTTGGAGTGTAAGTCAAGTTGGATGGCTCAGATTGATGAAGCTTGGTGTAAAGGGAAGACTCAGAGGTAATTGCATGTTGGTTTTAGCATTCGGTTATCTCTCCTCTCTCTCTCTCTCTCTCTCTGGCCGAACTTATTTTTGCATGAAGAAGAAGAAGATTAGCTTGGTTCAACAGTTTTAACCGTGGAGGCTTCCCCTTCTATAAATAAGGGAGAACAGCCAGGGCTTGAAGCAATGAGTGAGAGTGCAAGGCACAGAGTTCTCATAGCTACCTAAGCTAACAGAAGTTCTTCTCCTTCAATGTTCTTCATTTTGTATTTTTCTGTTTAGTTTTGTCTGTCTTGAGTCTCATGGAAAAAGGCAAACAGTGAGGTTTGTAAGTAAAAGCCATAGAGGGGAAAAAGACAGAGTATACAAAATTAAAAGAAAAAGCCATAGATGTCCTTAGAGGTCCTTTGTACATCTATGTTGTGTTTCATGATTCTGTAGGAATCCCCTTGCAAGTTGGGTTAGCACTTAGCAGTTGAAAGCTTGGCAGTAACCAAGTCAAGTTCAGGATTGGGGATTAGATTCTAGACTTGTCCCAGATAGGAAGGGTAGTTCCTAGGGAGAATTGGTGTATGTAATCATGAAGATTATAGTGAAATTCTATCATTGTTGTGATGGAGACTGGATGTAGGCTGCATTGCACTTGGCAGCTGAACTAGGATATATCTTGGTATGATTTTCTCTCTTTTCTCTACTCCATTTCTATTTCTGCTGCATAGGAGATAAAACTGAAAAATATCTCGTGCCGGGTTATGAGATAAAAAGAAAAAGTCTCGTGGCTGGGTATGAGACAAAAATAAAAAAGTCTCCAGAAGTTGTTTCAAAGACCATCAAGTTTTAAGAAGTGAAAAAGGGGCTAAGATTCAACCCCCTTCTCTTAGCCACTGAAAACCATTAATTCTAAAATAAAATGGTTGAGGTCCGAAGTGTCCATTTTTTTTATAGGAATCGCGTTATCTTTCGTGAAAATAGATAAGGATCGGATTGAATCTTTAACTCTAAATTTTATTTTGACTGAACAACATAATTTTTTATTGTATAAGCTATGATAAGAACAAAAATATAGAGAGAATGAACAAAAGAAAAAAAAAATGAATATCTAACTTTTAAGTTTGAAAAATAATTGAAAAAAGTAAATAGTAAATTTTATATTTTTAATCCTATAAAATTGATATTTGTCCTTTTTTTTATGTCACTAATATGAATTTGTATCTTCTTATAATCAATTCTTTATTCCTATTTTACTCGCATCTGATTTGATTTCAATTCTTATTTATTTGTACTTATTCTAAAATTTTTAATATTTTATCCTTTATTCTTATTTTACTCACATCTGACTTGATGCCAATGCTTATTTATTTGTTCTTACTCTAATTTCTTGATATTTTATCACTAGTTTCATACAGTTAACTTAAATCAGGTCAACAACTTAAATAATAATATTATTTTTAAAATTATTACTAATAATTCTCTTTTAATTTTTTTTTTCTTTTTGTAGCATGTATTAATTAATTTATATTGTACAACAATAATTTTAACATAATTATGATAAGGTATGATAAATAGTAAAAATAATTTTAATTTGTGGCAATTTAAAACAGTAAGTGAGTTTTTTAATAACGTTATACTTATCTAGATAATATGTTAGTAAAACAAAATAGACCACGTATTGAACCCATCAATAATTTATAAAAATATTCAAAAATTTAACATATTATTTTTTCCAATATCACGTATATATTTCGTTTTTTTATTTTTTTAAAAAGTTCTCTTACCCTTCTCTTTTGGATTTAATATGAAAATTTATATTACACCAACAAGAGAAACAAATGTATGGAGAGCTCTACAACCAACCTAAAAACAACGTCTTGTGAGCTATTAGTCTCCGTACATGCGTTGCACTAACACCTAAACACGTAGAGTAAGCATCACAAGCTTACTTTCATTATCAGAGAATTTCCCCAATAAAAAAGAAGAACCAAATGAAGAATAAGCACGGCAAGATTATTGCTAGCCCTCACTCTTCTACCACAAAAATAAATAGGCAACATTCAAGTCATGGTAGTTTGAGAAAGTCATTTAGAGATATTTATGTTATTCTCTTTTCTCTTTGTTTGAGTCTCTTAATTAGATTTCAAAAATATTCTTTCATTAGAAAATATTAAATATTCCCCATTTTGACATAAGTACGAACATTTTTTGGATGATGTTAAATAATTTTAAAATTTAATAACAAACTTAAATTTTTTTAATTCAAAATAATTCATGTTCATACTTTTTTCAGATAATAATGGCTAGGCAGAAGTAATTTTTACTTTGATATCACATATTAGATATTTTATAAAAGTCAATAATTTACGTACCTCCAGTCATAAACATAGAATCTTTGATTTAATTTGAAACTTCCAATTCTTGAATTACCAACCCAGATAGAGTATTTGTTGTTGTGATCATTAGAATTGGAGACCCAAACTTTATGAATTTTTATAAACAGTCGTATTCTTTCTATAAAAAAACAAATCAACCGCCAATATAATTAATTAATAATTACAATACCACCAATACTAATTTCTTTATTAACAAATTAGATCACAAATAAAATAAAAATTATAATTTCCTGTATAAATTGGAAATTTAGATATCTACGAATTTTTAAAAAATGAAAAAAAAAACTCAATAAAAATTAAAAAGAAAAGAAACATCATCCGAATTATCATTACAAAGCCAATCTTGATTGCCTATTAGAGCCTTTAATACATCAGATTATTCATATAAAAGTTCATCTAATCTATATAAACACTAATACATACATGATACACCATCATCCACAGCAAAGAGCAACTTGAAGTGTGAATTTAATTTCACTTTGGCTAACTCCTTTTCAATGGCATTCTTAGCAGTCTTAAGATCCTCATCAAAGAGCATATTCCAATGGTCATCCCACTTGATGATTAAGAAACTTCAAATATTCAATTTCAAATTCTTTTCGCCACTGTGCATGATTAAAAAAAACTGAGACACAATCATAAAATAATTGTATGGAATTAAAAAAATCACTGAAATCACAAGATAATTAATAAGATAAACAACAAATGCAAGGTAAATGAAAATTACAGAAATCATTCAGGCTAACTTACCAGAAGGTAGAGCAGTTAACAAGGAAAAAAGATCTTGCTAAAGGCAGCAATAGAGACTAAACTACAATGAAGACGATTTTGCCTCTGACGATCTTATTAGATGGTGACGCAACAAATTAAAGATGACGACGCAACAAAGACGGCGATGTTTCTACCTCTGCCAAAGACAAAGACGATAATGCTTTCACCATGATTTCGCCTCTGGCGACGATGATTCTCTCGAGTGCGGATGATTCTGCGGTGATGATTTTACTCTGGCGCGTGACAACAATTCGAAGAACTATAGATCTATTTTCGAAGTTCTACAATATCTCATTGTCGTAAGACAAAACATAGCTTTCTCAATCAACTAAGTGTCTAGTTTATGTGTTGTCCAACAATACAACAATGAAAAACTGATTATAGGTTATTGTCTTCTTCAGATCTTGATTGGACAATAAGTATGGATGATAGGAAATTGTGAGTGTAAAATCCGGTTAATTAATGACCAATTAAATCATAAATTAAAATATATTTTAGAAAGTGAGAAATGAGATTTTTATGGTTTAATATGATAGAGGAAATTAAAACGAAAATTTTGACACCAATTTTAAAGAAATCGGCCCAAAATTGGGTCGAACGGGCCAAACCGGACCAACCGGACCCAAGGGCCCAGCCAAGCCCTCATTCATTAAAGAGAGTTCAGCACTCTCTCCCTTCTCAAACACACACACGTTGAAACATAGAAAGGGAAAGGGGGGAAGATCAAAACCCTTGCTCCTATTCACTTCCAACTTTTATTGATCATAACTTTTGATCCGGAGCTCCGATTGACGCACCGTTTATGGCCACGTGATCACGGCATTGAACTCTACAAAACCCATATCATTATTCTTGACGTAAGCCATAGCTTAATCTTCAAATTCACAGCCCTTGATTTCGAATTTGTTGGGAAACAATGTTGAAATTGTGAGCTTCTTTGTATTATAGGATCAAATTAACTTGAAGGGAAGGCTTGTTCTTCCTCCCTTGATCCTTGGGTAAGGTAAGAGGTCCCAAAACTTTAGTAAAATATTGAATTTAAGGTATGGGGTATTGAGTTATTGTGTTTTGGTGTAATATTGTGGCTTAGGCATTAAATATATGTGTATTGGAGCTTGATTGGTGATTTTGAAAAGCTTTTGAGTGGAGCACCAGGCTTGGAAATTGTTGGTGAAGCTTTGAAATATTAGAAGTTGAGAAAAAGTAAAATTTGAAGTGTTCCGGGTGGAACGGAAATCGGCCAAGGTATAGTTTCGGTTTCCTGTATCTAAAATATAATGTGGTTAGAAAAACGTAGGCAAGTGACCCTAGGATAGGGCTTTGGAATGTTGATGTAATTGTTGGATAAATTGGATTGAGTTAAATATGTATGAATGATGGTGAAAATGATTCTGAGTGGTTGTACTGGTTGGTAAATCATGTAATGTTGTATGAGATATAGATTAATATATTGGATTGATGATAGAGTTGAGACTCTTGTTGGTGAACATGATTTGATGTATGAAATTGATTTTGGAATATATATATATATATATATATATATATATATCCAACCCCCTCTAAAATAACATGTAAGTTACCCTTCATTATGTGTCACATTGTAATTGGTCCTTATCTTAACCATAATTGGGTTATTTTATAATTTATTATTTGAGATTAGAAATGATATAATTTTTTAAAATATCAAAACTCAACTCCCGTTAATTGAAGCACATTCTACTCCTCCATTCTTTCTTCGTCGCTTCATCACCTAGATTCGGTCCTTCCAAGCACTGTCGCGTTCGTGACAAGAAACTCCAACGTCGTTGCCATCTACTGCCCTCCCACACAACCTCTCTTTCCTTAGTGCATCATCCCTTAGTCACGTCGTTGAATTCCGTAGCCCGTAACTTCATCGTCCTTCCTAGTATAGCCAATGCCTCTTTTTGCCATGAATCACTGCTTATCCACCTAATTAATGGTTAATTTGGTTATTAAATTTTTTTATTAAAAAAATATATCTTTATTTAATTACGTGATGGAACATATATTTATATGTAAAATATAATATAATAAAATAAATCTATTCAAAGTATTTAAAAGTATAATTAAAATCATGAACATACAAATATAATAATAAAATTTGTACTCCAAACAAGTAAACATATTTTTTTTATCATATATATTATTTAAAAAATAAATATATTATTAAAATTAATAACAGAAATTTAAAATGATAAAATTCAACTTTCTTACCGTATTTTTTATAATATTTTTATCTTTTAATTTATTAGTATTTTATTATTTAATTAATGATTAAACAAATTATTTTTTTGATATCTCTTAAATATTTATACAATTTATTTTTTAAACGGCTATATTAGTCTCTTCTCTAATATAATACAAAAAATAATTTTTCATAAAAATAATTTGTTTAATTATTAATTAAATAATAAAGTACTAATAAATTAAAAATTAAAAAAATAAAAATACTATAAAAAATACGGTAAGAAAGTTGAATTTTATCATTTTAAATTTCTGTTATTAATTTTAATAATATATTTATTTTTTAAATAATATATGTATGATAAAAAAATATGTTTTTTTATTTAGAGTACAAATTTTATTATTATATTTGTATGTTCATAATTTTAATTATACTTTTAAATACTTTGAATAGATTTATTTTATTATATTATATTTTACATATAAATATATGTTCCATCACGTAATTAAATAAAGATATGTTTTTTTAATAAAAAAATTTAATAACCAAATTAACCATTAATTATGTGGGAAGGTATATATGTTACGGGCTATACTGGGAAGGACGATGGAGTTACGGGCTACGGAATCCAACGACGTGACTAAAGGATGATGCACTAAAGAAAGAGAGGTTGTGTGGGAGGGTAGTAGATGGCGACAACGTTGGAGCTTCTTGTTACGAACGCGACGGTGCTTGGAAGGACCGAATCTAGGTGATGATTAAGTGATGAAGAAAGAATGGAAGAGTGGAATGTGCTTTAATTAACGAGAGTGTAGTTTTGATATTTTAAGAAATTATATTATTTCATATCTCAAATAATAAATTATAAAATAACCCAACTATAGTTAAGATAAGGACCAATTACAATGTGACACATAATGAATGGTAACTTACATGTTATTTTAGAGGGGGTTGGGTAGCATTCACCATATATATATATATATATGGATAACTGAATGTTTGTTTGGAGGATAAGATATGAAGTGTTGATGTTAATGTGAGATTGGGGTAAACGAGGAAGAATTGGTGGGTTGGTGTTTGAATGAGTGGATAGAAGTGTTTGATATTGGATGACTGAGTTTGATTGGTTTTTGGATGAATTTGGAATGTATGTTTTGAAATTTGGGAGTTTATGAGTCTTTGTAAAAATGAAATTTTGATGAACTTCAACAGATCATATCTCGAGCTATTATTTTCAGAATTTGATGATTTTTATATCAATTGAAAGATAATTTCATAAGATTTAAAATGGTTTAAATTTGGTTGAAATCTGAATTTTGTGGAAAGAGATGTGATCGTTGGAAGTTTGGGCCAAAAATCAGAATTTTACAGATTCTGCAGAATTTGTGATTTCTGGTTTGTGTGTGCACACACACTGATGAGTCCATATTTTCCGATATATTTTAACTTGATTTGAGTGGATCCCATTACATAAACTCACACTTATTCACAAAAATAGCATACTTTTGTGTTTGATTCCTAAATTGAACCTAAATGTGAAAACATGTATTTTTGTACTTAAATTGAGCAATTTAATCCCACTTTTATTCCATTCGATGCCGTGATATGTTTGTTGAGTGATTTCAGGTCCTAGAGGCAAGAATGGTTTGGTAGAAGTGGAGAAAAGCATGCAAAAAGGGAGAAAACATGAAAAAAACAAAGGAGAAAAGCATTTCAGCCTGTGCCCACGCACAAGGCAGGGTAAAAATCAGGACCTGTGCCCACGCACAGGCTATGCCCATGCTCAGGGCAGAATGGAAATCAAAACCTGTGCGTCCGCACAGGTCTGTGCCCAGACACAGGAGAAAAATCAGCAAGTGTGTCCGTGCACAGACCTATGCGTCCGCACAGGTACCAGCGCATGTCTCCATTAAAAAGTCACGTGAACTCGCATTTTGGGGGCTTTTTGGCCCATTTTTGAAGGCTTTGGAGCATATTTGAAGGGGGAAGCAACCATATATCATACCATACATTACCATACTTCATAGAATAGTTTTTAGGAGTAGTTTTAGGGTAATTAGCTTAGGTTTTCTCTCTAGTTCATTAGGGTTTTAATTAGGTTTCCAATGTAGAATTTTATAGTTCAAGTTTTGCTTTTGGATTTTGCTTTCCATTATAAGTATTTCTTTAATTCTCTCTTTTATTATACCACTTGCTCTACACTTTCTTTTATTTTCATCTCTCTTGTCAATATATACATAGCTTTGCAATTTTGGATTTCTAGTTGTTTAATTTGATGTTTGACGCTTACTTCATGCTTGTTGAGTTGCCTTTATTGATTTTTATCATTCATGGTTCATAGCCTTCATCAATTTCTCAATTTTGCCATTTTTTATGTTTATGTGCACTGTGTTTGATGAAATGCCAATTTTGATTATGGGGTAATTTCCACCATTTGGCTTGAAAATGAGTGTATGGATTACTAGAGCCATAATGTCCAACATTTAGTGATAATTCTTGGGTTGTTATTTGTTATTGTTCCTACTAACGCTAATTTTTTGCTAAGGTAATTAGCAAGCAAGCTAGGATTTGCGGGTTAAGAATACTTATGCTCATTTAACTTACTCTCCAATGTGAGGGTTGACTTAGTGAGATTAATCCATCATAATTATCATAGTTGTGGTTATGGCAAGAAAAGGATTCCATAACTCATCCCAAGTCAAGGTTTCATTTATGTTTTAAACCACCTTTCACTCACTTTAAAGCTTTACTTGTTCATATTACATACATAGTTCTTTTATTCCTTTATTAGTCTATTAATTGAATTTTTGTCTTGTTCTTTAATTCCCTTATTTTGTTTGCTCTCAATCATTGAAAATCCCTTTGATTCTCACAACCAAAATTGTATGCACTGATTGGCATTAGTTCCTAGGGAAGACGACCCGGGAGTCTAATACTCTGGGTTATAATTGTGTTTTGATTGTGACATCTTTAGGATTATAATTTGATTGATGATCAATGGTTAGGTTTGGACTATACTAGCAACATCAATCCTATTTTTAGTGCGAAAACCCAAACACATGCTTTTGGTCATTGTCAAATTTTGGCGCCGTTGCCGGGGAACTAGCGTCATGAGTGCTATATTTTAGTTGTTGTAAATATGTGAATAGTGTGAATAAATACTTTTTGGGTTGTTTGCTTGTTTTTGCTATTAATTAGGATTTTGTTTCTTTTGTTACTTGATGTCTTTAGTTTTTATTTTCTATTTCCTCTATGAGTTATCACCCTCTTGGTTTGGAGTTTGGTTGTTATCATTTTGTAGGGCTTGATAACTTCAATTTTGGGTTACATCTTGGGATTGGAACATCAATTTTGGAGGGAGCAACCTCCTCTACACTACAATGAGAAAAACTCTTCCCATTATGCATACCCAAACCAAGGATATGGTGGATTTCACTTTGATTATACACCTCCACCACCATATACCTTTGATCCATACCCCCAACATAACCCTCAATCACCATATTTTCAAACACCACACCACTACCACCATACACCTTCTTACATGCCACCTCGAAACACTTACCAATATGAGCCACCTCCCACATATACAACATTTCTCCCAAACTATGAACCTCAATTTTCACCACAATATGAAGTTCTCCAACCCTTGGTCCAAGACCAACAAGACCTTCAAGCCTTTCTCCAAGAGCAAGAAGGATTCCGAAGCACACAAGGGTAATTCATGGCTACCATAGCCGAAGCGGTGAACCGCTTGGTTTTACTACGCTCATCCGATCAAGGCACTCCTCTTGAAGAGTGTGAAGGAGCAATTGAAGAGTGTAGTGAAGAGGAGAGCATAGAACCACAAGGGAAAGAAGAAGAGATAGAGCATGAATTGGAACAACAGGGAGAAAGTGGAGTATTTGAACCGGAGGAGAGAAAGGGAGAATTGAGGGAGATTGATCAAGATGCGGATTCCATCATTGATGATTTTTTGTCCTCCTTGATCAATCCCCTTAATGATCCTAATGAGCCTCTCCCTATTGAGTTTGAGAGAAACATGGAGGTAGACTTTTCACAACCTCCTTGTTATAACTTGAGTGATGGGGAAGAGAAAGTTGGTGAGGAAGGAGTTGACAACCAAGAGCATATTGAGTGGGTGGCAATTTTACCTATGAACTTCATTGGCCCCCATCAATATGCTATCTTGGAAACGGATTACCAACTCAAGGTCCTTCTTGGGTTGGTACATGGTAGAGGAAGGGGTATTGGTTGCCAAGAGAATCCAATGCCCTTCAAGAAGAACAATTCAAGAATTAAAGTTCAAGAATGGTGTGAAGCACAATTGGGTGATTTTTGGAAAATGTTGGGTTGTTACAAGGGTCAATTAGGAGCTTATCCATCCGGCTTGAAGCATAAAGATCAACAAGAAGGTGAGCAGATGCCTAGAATATGGGATCCCGGAGGAGAGTCAATGATCAAGCATGGATGGAGATTCAAGGAGGAGTGGAAACACAAGCCACCCTAGCTAGAGTCTCCTCAATAAGTCCAACTTAAGGACTATAAACCAAAGTGCTAGGTGGAAGACACCCCACCATGGTAACATCTTTCCTACCCTTTCTCTTTGTTTATAGTCTTAGTTTATTGCATGTTGATAAACCACTATTTTATTATTTATCTTATGCTAAATTGAGTGGTTTTTATCAAGTCTTTGCACACTTACTCATACAATTTGCATGATTTTACAATTCCTTCCCAATTTTGTTCTATGGTTGATAACTTGCTTCCTAAGCCTTTAAATTGTATATTTTCAATTCCCCTTTATACCATTCGATGCCGTGATCTGTGTGTTAAGTGTTTTCAGGCTATATAGGGCAGGAATGGCTTAGAAGATGGAGAGGAAGCTTACAAAAATGGAAGGAACACAAGAAACTAAGGAGCTGACCAGCGAGGAACGACGCGCGCGCGTACCTGACGCGTGCGCGTGACTTGGCGCATTCCATAGCAACGCGTGCGCATCCCTGACGTGTATGTGTGACACGCGAAGAAGACCATCGATGCGTACGTGTGACTAACACGTACGCCTGACGTGCGCCACGTGCAGAAATTGTAGAAGACGCTGGGGCGATTTTGGGCTGAGTTTGGACCCAGTTTTCGGCCCAAAAACACAGACTAGAGCCAGGGGGCAAGCAGAGAGTCAAGACATTTTCACTTTTACACAGTTTTTAGTTTTAGTTTTGAATCTTAGAGAGAAAATACTACTTCCTCTAGGGTTCTTCATATTCATAGTTTTAGAGTTTTATGCTTTTGATTTGGATATTGAGAAGAGTTACTACCTCTGTTGAAGTTTCTGTCATTCTAATTTGTTCCCTTATTTCCTTACTCTTTTATCACCCATTTACCCTGTTCAGATTTACATATGGATATCTTTGACTTTTGAATTTATTAATGCAAGAATTATTTTTACATTTAATTTCATTATTGGTTTGAGTATCATCTTTCCTTAATTTATTATTTCAAAATTAGTTTTTATTAATTTAATTTTAGTTACCGTATCTCTTCTCTTTTCCCTTTACATGTCTGCGACATTGGCATCCACGTCAATGGAGTAGGCTCTTAACTTGACCTTGGGGTTGATTAATAGGAGACCCTTGAGTTGGAATACTCAAGTGTTAATTTGCAATTGGAAGTTGTTGGCTAACTCTCTAGTCACTAACGCTAATCCTTCCATAGGAGAGGATTAGGACTTGTGGATTAGAGTTGGCTCAATTACTTAACTTTCCTTTATTCGGTAAAGGTTAACTAAGTAAAAACAACAACCCCTTACTATTACACTTGGAAAAATTCAACAAGGATAGAACTTCCGATTAATCTTCTCCTGGTCAAGGCTTCTTTATTTCAATTACACAAAACCTCTTGTTAATTTTCCTTGTTTTAATTTATAATCATTTATTTTTCTGTTCTCTAACTCTAAATTTTCTCGGAAAAATTCCTGACCAATAAAATAGCACTCTTTTGTCAACTCGTTGGGAGACGACCTGGGAATTCTACTCCCAGTATTTTATTCTTAAATTGTGACAAATCTTTCTAAATTGATAAGCGGAATTTTTATCGGTTAAGAACTGTACTTGCAATGCTGTTCTTATTATAAATTCTTAATTGGCAATTTTCTACCTGTCACATGTCTTAGTTAGCTTAGGATTAGTTTAATTTGAGCTTAGATATGTTAATTTGCATATGGATCATGATTTTGTGACATTTTAAATGTTTTGGGGTTGAAATATTGATTGAGCTAAGGCATAACACCTTAGAAATGAAAGAAAAATTTTTGCAAAACAGGGCATCTGTGCGTACGCACGCTGCTGTGCGTACGCACACAACTGTGAGTTTCGCGACCTGTGCGAGCGCACAAGCCTGTGCGCCCGCACGCTCTTTGTATTGCCCTCTGTTCGCAGTGCCAGCACGGTCTGTGCGTGGGCGCGCCCCTGTTTTCCTTGGTCTGTGCGTGCGGACCACCTTGTGCGCACGCACGCATGTCTCTTATCGCGCTATTTGTGCGGCCGCATATTCTTGTGCGTCCGCACGCGAGCTTCCGGCTCCTCTGGTGGGAGCGTTAGCACAACCTGTGCGCCTGCACCCCATACCCCCTTTTCGCCCTTGTGCGTGCGCACGGACCTGTGTGCGCGCACACGCATGATCCATCCCTTAAAAAAATAAAATAAAATAAAATAATAAAAAATAAAAAAGTATTATGTGTGCGCGCAGAGGCTTGTGAATACGCACACTTCTATTTTCACCTTCTGTTCGGAGCACTCGCACGCCTTGTGCGAGCGCACACCTCCCCTGTTTTCATGTAGTGTGAGTACGTACACACACCTGTGCGTACGCACAAGTGCTAATTTGGGCAACATTCCTATTCGACTTTAATTAAGCCCTAACGCACTTCCTGCCCACTCCATCCCTCTTTTCTCTTTCTTTTACCTTATTTTCTACTTGTTTTACTTCGTTTTCATTGCATCTCATTTTTGTTTTAGTAATTATATTTGTTTTGCTTTAAGTTGTTTGTTAGGTAAATAAATTGCAAGTGTTTGCTTGTTGTTTGATTGGGTTGCTTGTTGATTGAATTTCATCGATGCACTTGTACTTTACCTTCAATTACTATCACCTAATTGGATTTGCACATTTACATTTTATTGTATATTAGGTGAACTTTTATGAGTGCACAGGAAATTTAGTGAATTGAATTGAGTTGCTTGTTCACCATGGATTTTGAACCAATATAATTACATCACAAGGTCTTTGTTTCTTGTTAATGCTTTGCATTTGTTTGAGTTGGCTTAACTTGATTCTATCAAGTTTGTCACTTTTTGTAACAAAAACCTTAACCGTGTGATTATTTAATTTTTCCTAAGGATGACTAAGTAATTTTCTTTTCATCATTGCATTGGTTATTGTTTGTTGTGCTATTTTATATATCAATTTAACCATTTCACTTGCACAACTTCAACATCCAATAATTCCTACATTCAATTCACTCTTGTTGTAGTTGCCTAAGTTTGCATGTGCTTAAATGTTGCTCATCCATTACTTGCATCTTAGGCCATTTAATTGAGAAATTCGTGCTCACTTTTTGATTATGTGGGTGCCATTTTTAACTGGCCGTTGTGTGTATTCTAACCGCGCGCATAATTTGTAATACACACATCGCTCATCTTTCTATCATACCACACTACTATGCAAAATTCCTCAATTAGATGCTTATTTACTCTCTCCTTTACCTTTTTGTGCTACTTGCCCTATGATTCCTAATTATACTTTATCCATTCTTTTTTAGGATGAGACGTGAAGGCAAGAAGCCGGGAGAGGAGGAGGACACTGAGGATGGAGATGCCGAGAATACATTGGACTTGGCAATTTTCACACAACCCAAGCCCCCGCATCCGCCAACCGAAGGTAGAGGAACATAGAGACATTCTCCCCGGATTGTGTTTGTGCACGGAGGATCGTGCAACACTTAAGTGTGGGGGAGGATTCACCACTTTTGGGGCGTAAACTTACTTTTCTGAACACTTTGCACTTTATTTTTCGATTTCTTTTACTATGTTTCCTGTATATATTTGGATTTTTTTTACTGTTGCATTGCATTTTCTTTTGGTATATATATCATAGTTATATCTATTGTATTTTGCATCTTTTTCTTAGTATATATGTCATAGAAAGAAGTTGTGATTGGATGATGTGAATAGTATAGTACCTAGTTCAATCTTGTCCTAATTGTTCATGTTAGTTTTTGCATTGTTAAAAATTAGGAATAGAACTAGGAAATTTTGAAAATTGCATCCATCACATCATACATACATATAGGAGATAATTTTGGTGAAAAACAACAAAGATTTTCAAGAATTTTGTTTTTTGGGCATTCTATTGAATTGATTTGGAAAATTGTTAAACTTGCTTGAATGATTTTTATGGAACATAGAAGAGAGATAGAACAAAATACCATATGAGTTTTTGAGCTTTAATGAGTGGTTACACATTCTAACCACTATTTTTGTTCATTGTGTGCTATGCTCCTTCTATGATTGTAATCTTGGTTTTGCTTGATTCTTTATTTCCAATGTTTGATGTTTTGAATGCATTTAGCATGATTGAGGCCATTTTTGAATCAAACTCACTCACCCATATGGACCTACCCTTGCATCTACCTTTGTTAATCCCTTTTGAGCTTTTTAATCCCCATTGTTCTAATTGTTAGCACATCACAACCTTAAGCGGAAAACCATGAATTACCTTGAATTGCATCTTTGATTAGTTTAGGTTGAAGAATGTGTTTCATTTAAGTGTGAGAAAAATTTTGGGAAACATTGGTAGTGAATGAAAAAGTTTGTATTGGGTATGCATTGAAAAAAAATAATTTTTGAAAAATGGGTGCACATTCATGTATCAATTTGCTTTAACCATATGCATTTGTCCTAGATAAAGAAAAAAATATAGAAAAAAATAAATAATAATAATAATAAGATGGAACAAAAGTCATCCCAAAGAAAAAGAAAAAAAACGAATAAAAGTGCATATGTGGACTTGGATGAAAAAGATGCATGAATGTGTATAAAAAGTGTGATTATGGGAGGTTAGGTTGCATATTTTGTGATTTGGTTGATGTAGGTTGAGTTAGACACTTGAGCTAATCAAAGATCCAATTCCTTAGTCCACTTAGCCATATTTATCCTACCTTAACCCTAACCCCATTACAACCCTCTAAAGACCTCATGATACTTGCACTCATGCATAACATGTTTGTTGATTGTTAGATGAAAAGAAAATCCTTGAAAGCATGATTAGGAGGAGACTTGAGTGATTAAACACTAAAACACTGAGTGCTTAGAGTGTATACACACCTAGTGAGGGTTCGATCACTCAACTCTATGTTTCCATACCTCTTATCATGTATTCTTGCAAGTTGCTTCATTTTTTATGAGTAAATCAATTCTTTAGATTTTTGATTGCATTGAGTTATTTCTCTGCCTAGCCCTATATGTCTATACACTTGCTTGGAATTTGATTGTTACTTTCACCAAATCAATAGGATATTATAGATAGATATATGTAGATAGTATATAGCATACTTGCATGCACATAGGTAGTTGCATTCAATAAGTTGTTTCCCTTTTGATCATTCTTCTTGTTGGTTTAGCATGAGGACATGCTATTGTTTAAGTGTGGGGGAATTGATGAGTCCATATTTTTCGATATATTTTAGCTTGATTTGAGTGGATCCCATCACATAAACTCACACTTATTCACAAAAATAGCATACTTTTGTGTTTGATCCCTAAATTGAACCTAAATGTGAAAATATGCGTTTTTGTGCTTAAATTGAGCAATTTAATCCCACTTTTATTCCATTCGATGCCGTGATATATTTGTTGAGTGATTTCAGGTCCTAGAGACAAGAATGGTTTGGTAGAAGTGGAGGAAAGCATACAAAAAGGGAGAAAATATGAAGAAAACAAAGGAGAAAAATATTTTAACCTGTGCCCACGCACACCTTCTGTGCCCACGCACAAGGCAGGGTAAAAATCAGGACCTGTGCGTCCGCACAGGTCTGTGCCCACGCACAGGAGGAAAATCAGCAAGTGTGCCCATGCACAAACCTGTGTATCCGCACAGGTACCAGCGCATGGCTCCATTAAAAAGTCACGTGAACTTGCATTTGGGGGGCTTTTTGGCCCATTTTTGAAGGCTTTGGAGCATATTTGAAGGGGGAAGCAACCGTATATCATACCATACAATACCATACTTCATAGAATAGTTTTTAGGAGTAGTTTTAGGGTAGTTAGCTTAGGTTTTCTCTCTAGTTCGTTAGGGTTTTAATTAGGTTTTCAATGTAGGATTTTATAGTTCAAGTTTTGCTTTTGGATTTTGCTTTCCATTGTAAGTATTTCTTTAATTCTCTCTTTTATTATACCACTTGCTCTACACTTTCTTTTATTTTCATCTCTCTTGTCAATAAATACATAGTCTTGAAATTTTAGATTTCTAGTTGTTTAATTTGATGTTTGATGCTTACTTCATGCTTGTTGAGTTGCCTTTATTGATTTTGATCATTCATGGTTCATAGCCTTCATCAATTTCTCAATTTTGCCATGTTTTATGTTTATGCCCAATATGTGTTTGATGAAATGCCAATTTTGATTATGGGGTAATTTTCACCCATCGGCTTGGGAGAAATGAGTGTATGGATTACTAGAGCCATAATGTCCAATATTTAGTGGTAATTCTTGGGTTGTTATTTGTTCTTGTTCCCACTAACGCTAATTTGTTGCTAAGGTAATTAGCAAGCAAGCTAGGATTTGTGGGTTAAGAATACTTATGCTCATTTAACTTACTCTCCGATGTGAAGGTTGACTTAGTGAGATTAATCCATCATAATTATCATAGTTGTGGTTATGGCAAGGAAGAGATTTAATAACTCATCCCAAGTCAAGGTTTCATTTATGTTTTAAACCACCTTTCACTCACTTTAAAGCTTTACTTGTTCATATTACATACATAGTTCTTTTATTCCTTTATTAGTTTATTAATTAAAATTTTGTCTTGTTCTTTAATTCCCTTATTTTGTTTGCTCTCAATCATTGAAAACCCCTTTGATTCTCACAACCAAAATTGTATGCACTTGTTGGCATTTGTTCCTAGAGAAGACGACCCGGGAGTCTAATACTCTGGGTTATAATTGTGTTTTGATTGTGACATCTTTAGGATTATAATTTGATTGATGATTAATGGTTGGGTTTGGTCTATACTAGCAACGTCAATCCTATTTTTAGTGCGAAAACCCAAACACATGCTTTTGGTCATTGTCATACACCCCGCGAAATTTTGAATCTGTTCGTAAACACAGCCTTGTGCATACGCACACGCAGGAATGGGGCTGTTGCTGGGAGCGCTAGCACGCCCTGTGCGCACGCACACGTTGGGAATGACATACTGTTGGTGGCGCTAGCACACTTTGTGTGTGCACTCAATAATGGAGATTTCACTTTCTGTGCGTACGCACACCCCTGTGTACGCACACCATTGTGCGTACGCACACTTTTAAAAACACTTCTGGACGTGCGCACACACACCCCTGTGCATACGCACACAACCTTGTTCTTTTCAAAAGCTTTTATTTTCAAGTCTTTCACATTCCCAACAAGCTTGTAACTTTCCAAGATGTTATTTCACACTTATAAACCCCCAATTTCATCTTTTAAATCTTAAATTAATGTAGAATGCCTAGTGATTTAGACGAAGCTAGGGAAGAGGGTAACCTATGGATGAAGAAAGGGGATATAATTAGAAGTTATGGTTAATGATGAGGTTATGAGTTGTTGAGGAGGATGGTGGAGTGCTGTGTATAAGGTATGAGCTGAATGGCGATGTATAAGATATGAGCCAAATGGCGGTGTGTATGATGTGAGTCAAATGGCTGTGTGTAATATGAGTCAAATGGCTGTGTGGATGATGGTTTACGGCTGATTATGAATTGTAATTTTAAGCCGGATGGCTATGATAAATTGTGATTTATGGCTGGAAATACAAATGTGAATGATTGTTTTATCTTGAGTCCTCTTTCTCGAAAGTGCGACCCCAGAGAGATGGTGGAAGGTGATTTTCCCCTTCCTTGGTTCCTCCTGGTATTGTAAAATCGCCCCCAGCGAGATGGTGGGAGGTTAGGATCCCCTCCTTGGTTTCTCCTAGGCGTATGAGAATGTACCTCCTAGGTAGATACAAAGGTTGTGGTTTCGCCCCACTTGCTCCAGGTTGGTTAGTATAGAGGCTCCCCGGGTGGACACAAGGGGTTGTGGTTCGTCCCACTTGCCCCGGGTTGAGATGAGTGATGATATGGTCATAAACAATGATTATGGAAGGTGTATGGATGGATGTGAAATGATTATCTGAGACACGAGTTTTCCTGGGTGAAAGCAGTGACTAGCCACCACGTGCTCTAGGTAGAGACTCGATACGCTGCTGACCCTATGTCGTAAGTGTGGCCGACACTGTGAAAGGTCCGAATGAGCTTGCCCCCGTGATAAACACCAAGAGTGGGTGTCGTATGATTTTGATTATGATTATAATTATGAATATGTTATGATTGAGAATTACTCGAGTTCGGGATGCACGACAGAAGGACCGTCCAATAGTTAGCTACCAAGACTTGTCGGGTTGGCTCTATAACCAACAGATGAGACTCATCAGCCACTAGGACAGGCATGCATCATATGCATTATATGTGATTTGTCTGGATTGCCTAATTGACTGCATCATTACTTGCTAATTGCCTAATTGTCTTATCTTCTTCCTACTTGTGCATCTCTTTGTTTGATATCCTTGTGTTTGTGTTTCAATTACTGTTGGTGGTTAGGAGGTTTGCAGGGTTTAGAAAGGGGATATCTAGTTAGTCTGAAGATACTTAAGTTAGTTGCCTATTTACATTTCTCATGGCTTAGCATTGTTTATACGCTTTGATTATAATCTGGAAGTTCTAGGATTTCCTTCGGCTTTCCCAGGACATTACATGTTAGATATTTGGGCACTGTTACCATGCTGAGAACCTCCGGTTCTCACCCATGCGAATTTTGTAGTTTTCAGATGCAGGACGTGAGGCTCCTCGCTGAGGCATGCTGGAGACTTCCTTTTGGCGGAGATCCTTAGCTCTTGGGATTTTATTTTGATCATTATATACTTATTTAGATACTTATATTCTCCACTATTCATATATATTTTGTACCAACTCCTCTTAGAGGGTATTTTGGAGAAGCAGGTTCTGTATTTTGTCTTTTGGGTTATTTTTGGGTAGTTCCCTTATATATATGTATATATACTTATATGCTCGGGTCGGTTATCTTCGCAAGCCC
>NC_029794.2:30696755-30702628 GCF_000816755.2 Arachis ipaensis | reverse complement strand
GTGATGGATAATTGAATGTTTGTTTGGAGGTTGAGATATGAAGTGTTGATGTTGATGTGAGATTGGGTTAAACGAGAAAGAATTGGTGGGTTGGTGTTTAAATGAGTGGATAGAAGTGTTTGATGTTAGATGACTGAGTTTGGTTGGTTTTTGGATGAATTTGGAATGTATGTTTTGAAATTTGGGAGTTTAAGAGTCTTGGTAAAATTGGAATTTTGATAAACTTCAACGGATCATATCTCGAGCTATTGTTTTTGGAATTTGATGATTTTTATATCAATTGAAAGATAATTTCATAAGCTTTAAAATGGTTTAAATTTGGTTGAAATTTGAATTTTGTGGAAGGAGATGTGATCGTTGGAAAATTGGGCCAAAAATCTAAATTCTGCAGAATTTGTGATTTCTTGTTTGTGTGCGCACGCACACCCCGTAGAATTTTGAACCTGTGCGCACGCACAGCCTTGTGCATACGCACATGCAGAAATGGGGCTGCTGTTGGGAGCGCTAGCACGCCCTGTGCACACACACAACCAACGAAGTATTTTGAGCTGTGTGTACACACAATCCTGTGCGCTCGCACACGTTGGGAATGACATGCTGTTGGTGGCACTAGCACACCTTGTGCGCGCACTTAACAATGGAGATTTCACTTTCTGTGTGTACGCACATGACCCTGTTCTTTTCTAAAGCTTTTGTTTTCAAGTAATTCACATTCCCAACAAGCTTGAAACCTTCCAAGATGTTATTTCACACTTATAAACCCCCAATTTCATCTTTTAAATCTTAAATTAATATAGAATGCCTAGTGATTGAGAGGAAGCTAGGGAAGAGGGTAACCTGTGGATGAAGAAAGGGGATATAATGAGAAGTTATGGTTAATGATGAGGTTATGAGTTGTTGAAGAGGATGGCGGAGTGCTGTGTATAAGGTATGAGCCGAATGGCGGTGTATAAGATATGAGCCGAATGGCAGTGTATATGATGTGAGTTGAATCGCTGTGTGTGATATGAGCCGAATGGCTGTGTGGATGATGGTTTACGACTGATTATGAATTGTGATTTTGAGCCGGATGGCTATGATAAATTGTGATTTATGGCTAGAAATACAAATGTGAATGATTGTTTTATCTTGAGTCCTCTTTCTCGAAAGTGCGACCCCAGAGAGATGGTGGAAGGTGAAGATCCCCTTCCTTGGTTCCTCCTGGTGTTGTAAAATCGCCCCCAGCAAGATGGTGAGAGGTTAGGATCCCCTCCTTGGTTCTTCTTGGGCATATGAGAACGTACCTTCTAGGTAGATGCAAGGGTTGTGGTTTCGCCCCACTTGCTCCAGGTTGGTTAGTATAGAGTATCTCCAGGTGGATACAAGGGTTGTGGTTCGTCTCACTTGTCCCGGGTTGAGATGAGTGATGATATGGTCATAAAGAATGATTATGGAAGCTGTATGGATGGATGTGAAATGATTATCTGAGACACGAGTTTTCCTGGGTGAAAGAAGTGACTAGCCACTACGTGCTTCAGGTGGAGACTCGATACTCTGCTGACCCTATGTCGTAAGTGTGGCCGGACATTGTGAAAGGTTCGGATGAGCTCGCCCCTGTGATAAACACAAGAGTGGGTGTCATATGATTTTGATTATGATTATGAATATGTTATGATTGAGAATTATTCGAGTTCGGGATGCATGATAGAGGGATAGTCCAATGGTTAGTTACCAGGACTTGTCGGGTTGGCTCTATAACCGACAGATGAGACTCATCAGCCACTAGGACAGGCATGCATCATATGCATTATATGTGATTTGGCTGGATTGCCTAATTAACTGCATCATTACTTGCTAATTGCCTAATTGTCTTATCTGCTTCCTACTTGCGCATCTCTTTGTTTGATATCCTTGTGTTTGCGTTTCAATTACTCTTGGCGGTTGGGAGGTTTGCAGGACTTGAAAAGGGGATATCTAGTTAGTCTGAAGATCCTTAAGTTAGTCGTCTATTTACATTTCTCATGGCTTAGCATTGTTTATACGTTTTGATTATAATCTGGAAGTTCTAGGATTGCCTTCGGCTTTTCCAGGACATTACATGTTAGATATTTGGACACTGTTACTATGCTGAGAACCTCCGGTTCTCACCTATGTAGATTTTGTGGTTTTCAAATGCAGGACATGAGGCTCCTCGCTGAGCCATGCTGGAGACTTCCTTTTAGCGGAGATCCTTAGCTCTTGAGATTTTATTTTGATCATTATATACTTGTTTAGATACTTATATTCTCCATTGTTCATATATATATATTGTACCAACTCCTCTTAGAGGATATTTTGGAGAAGCAGGTTCTATATTTTGTCTTTTGGGTTGTTTTTGGGTAATTCCCTTATATATATATATATATATATATATATATATATATATATATATATATATATATATATATATATATATATATAAGGGATATATGTAATATATGTATGTATGTATGTATGTATACTGTGATGCTCTAACCGGTTATCTTCGCAAACCGAGTCCTGAGCCTTGATATATGTATTATTGGCACTCTTCTGTATATCTTCTCATGTTAGCTTATCCTATATTCATTTTATTTACGTTATCGATCGGAGTGTTACGCTTTCGATTTATCGGTTTTGATTTACCCCTTTTCCTTCGAAGGCTCCTAGTTATAAACATTTTTGCAATATTATACATACTAAATTTTATTTTTAGAGGTTGTAATACCTTGCCACCTCTGTTTTATGACTTAAGCATAAGACTCTGTGTGGTAGGGTGTTACATTTTGGTATTAGAGCAGTTCGTTCTTGTAGAGCCTGAGGGACAGACTGACTATGCTTCTGTGCATTCTCTAAGTCGTGTTTAAGTGCTATTTAGGATATCTGCCTGATATACATAGCATAAAGTTCATAAGCATCCATTTGGAACTTTGAAGCACTAGACTTGCGATATTGAGACTGATCACCTTGATATCACTTGTTTGGTATGAACAGGAACCAAATGGCACCTCGTGGACGCGGTCGAGGGCATAATCGGGGTTGAGGACGAAGAGATACTGACGTAACCATACCGTTAGGTACCTTGACTAATTTCATGACCGCGATGGCAAGTGTTGTTGCTGCCATGGGCGTTGTGACTGCTGCGACTAGCCGAGAAAGGGGTAGGATGGAGCAACAAGTTAGAGTTGGCAAGGATAGTGGTGATGGAAATGAAGGCGGAAATGATGTCCCGAGTACAGTGACACCAGTGGGAATAGTGAGTTATCCGGAGTTAATTAACGCGGGTCAAACAACAAGCGAAAGCTCAAGAAGAACCGAGCTGGCTAGGAGTGACCGCCAAAAACCTTTCAACAAGAAAGAGGGAAAGAAGACGAAGATTACACCAAGGGGCCAAAGTTTCAAGAGGGGCCATTATGCCACTTCACGTTCTCAACGCCGGAATAATGACCGAAGGAACGACAACCGTTAGGGTCCGAATTCAGAAGGGCAGATTAGTACTCAACCGGAAGACTTAAAGTGTCGGAGGTACAAAAAGTACCATCCAAACAGACCATGCAGGGCCGGACTAGGTGTATGTTACAAGTGCGGTCGCCCTGGGCATATGTCCTGGAATTGTCCACACAGGGAACGCCGGGGGGTAGCCGAATTGGATTCTCAAACCCAAGGTAATTGCAAATTAGCAGTTGAATCTTTAACTACCCTGCATACCATTGATATGTAACATTCATTCGTGATGCATGACAAGTTTTGAAAATCGTGAAGTCCAAGTTGGTGATTAGTCGAAGACTATTACTTGTTGAGACGGAGTGATATTTAGTTAGCTTAGAGGAGTGGCTAGGACCTTAAAGGATAAGAAATCAGAGTGACGCAACAGAAGCGGGTTGGATTATATGAAAAGGATCGGGAGTATTGAGAACTGTGCGGAGTTATTGTTTGGAACCCAGTGGAAGCAAACTACGAAGATGAGGAATGGAACAGATTCAACCCTTAGTTGCTAAACGTTTGAGAGGCGAGTAAAGATGAGACCCAATCATGATTCTGAGAGAGTTTCTGAGACAATCCTGAAGGTGTACCAGAACCCCCATCTCGGAGAGAAAGTGAGTTTGCTATAGACTTAGTATCGGAAGCTGGATCAGTTTGATTGTACTGCAACTGAGGACACCATTATAATCGGTAGAACCTAGGATCGAGTTGAAGGGAGTATTAGAAGAGAAAACTGTCCGACTAAGTGTTTATTGTGAGGAGTACCGGTTATGCCTTAACTGCACATTTTAGCCACACGTTTTAAATACAATCGTGCCGTTATTTGTAAAATACCCCATGTGCGTTTCATCTGACATAACTAAAATCTCCAGCAAAACGCTCATGTAGAGATACAATCGTGTACTTGTTCTCAACCCACATGCAGTCGACTTTCATCATAATCAATCACAAATTCTACCCTTATAATGCCATCAAACCAATTAGAATCAATCGTGTCATAATCAAATATACTCGCTATCACCACAATTCCCAACTTTATCAATTCTTAATCAATTGGTCGTACAAAACATCTGTGGATTATTGCAAATATTTCACAAGCTTCTTGGCATTCTTAATGAATTGATCCTCCTTCCAATGCTACCTTTTACTTGTATGAGTCTTGTTTTTCCAGAATGAACCTGGACTTATCTTGGTATAATCATCTAAATCCTTGAATCTTGTGGACGTGCTACGAGTCGAGCTTCTTTTTTGCAAACTTGCATCCTCTTTGACATTAGCTGAGATTTGCTTAATTTGATATGTCTTATTCTCCCTATCATGGTTTTAATTTGAACCATTTTCTTGAGATGCACCTCGAATTCTCCTCCTTGTGCATTTCGTTATTCACCTGCCACTTTTGTTTAATTACTATACCAGACATCTTTCTGAATTCTTGCGAACACCATTCGTATTGAACATTCATCTTTTGAGCTTAACATCTGTTTAAGAATCGGTTTGAATCTAAATTAGTATCACGTATAACTTCTAGTTGTAACCGTCGAGATATTGGTCCCTTAGAGTGAGACTCCTTAATGCGGGAGATGAAGCGTGTATGTGTGCGATATCAAGAGGAATTTTGGAGTCTTAATTCTTGCCTACCACATTGCCTGAAGTTACATTGACACGCTAGGGTGTACCGTGTGTGTGGATGCCTGAAGGTGAAGCAAACTTTCAAATCTTGAGAGGAAGATTAATCTCAGTACCAATACTCACGACACTTGAACCTAATAAATTATTTGAAACTGTTGTGGTGCAACATCGAAGGGGTTTTCGATACACGTGGAGGCAACATCGTAGAGTGGTAATAAGCGTCCTCAGTAAGAAGACTCTGAGTGTTGTTGGAGAACGATTAAGGAGAAGGAAACGTTAAGTAAGGTTGTAGTCTAAAGTTGGATGTCGAGGCATCGGCTAGAGGTATCAGACTGAATCGATTGCGAATTTTAAAGAGTTGTAAGGCCGAGAGTTTGAGAAGTGTAGTAAGAGAATAAATAAATACTAAGAATGATGAAGCGAGTTGAATGAGGGATCAAGCGTCGTAGGTTCTGAACTAATAACTGAAAATGATGAGGAAAGGTTAAGCGAAAATCGAGTTGAGGTTCTGACTGCGCTAGCCGACCTAAAAGTTATGCAGACTAACAAAGTGAGCCTAGAAAGTTTAAAAGAGAAAGCTGCGTATTATTGGAGACTACTTCGGCGACCGGTAAGAGAAGAGCGATGGATCTAAAGGAATTTAATTCGAGGATGATGGGCCGTCTGGGGTGCTAGAACAATTTGAATCAGTTCAATTTAAAAAGGGTATGAAGCATCAAGTAATCCCAATCAGGATTGATGACGTAAACGTAAGGAACTCTGAG
>NC_029794.2:30675563-30695544 GCF_000816755.2 Arachis ipaensis | reverse complement strand
CCGGTTATCCCGGTTATCTTCGCAAACTGAGTCCTGAGCCTTGATATATGTATTGTTGGCACTCTTCTGTATATCTTCTCATGTTAGCTTATCCTATATCAGTTTCATTTACGTTATCGATCGGAGCGTTGCGCTTTCGTTTTGATTTACCCATGCTCTAACCGGTTATCTTCGCAAACTGAGTCCTGAGCCTTGATATATGTATTGTTGGCACTCTTCTGTATATCTTCTCATGTTAGCTTATCCTATATCAGTTTCATTTACGTTATCGATCGGAGCGTTGCGCTTTCGATTTATCGGTTTTGATTTACCCCTTTTCCTTCGAAGGCTCCTAGTTATAAATATTTTTGCAATACTATACGTACTAAATTTTATTTTTAGAGGTCGTAATGCCTTGCCACCTCTGTTTTATGACTTAAGCATAAGACTCTGTCTGGTAGAGTGTTACAATGAGCAAGTAGTTATTTTGTCTACCTTGTAGTAACCTTATTTCATAAAGAAAAAGTATAGGTAGACAATGAAAATATTAAATAATGTGAACAATGGATATATTAGATGTTCAATTCACTAGGTGTACAGATGGTTATTCTAATATTAAGATTTAGGTGGGTAATTTAGGGGTGTAGTGTGTTTTTACTTTATTGAGCCAATTTTAGAATCCATTGTTTACATTGTTCACAAAAATCATTGTCTACCTAGCAAAATCCTTTCATAAAATGTGGCAAACAAATCAAGATAAGCCAGTCTACAATGAAATTTGAATATGGGAATCTAGCCACATCACTGACAGAAATAACGTCAATTCAACAGCTATTGAAGAAACAATAATTATCTTGGACAAATTACTTTATTTATTATGATAATCAAAGTACATATCTGTTGGTAGCAAATTTATTCTTGCAAAGTGGTTCACGAAATCATGATCTAGATGTGAAATTGTTGTTCAAAATTGATTCCCTGGCAATGGCTCCAAAAACATGTGCACACTACCATGGCCCAAACATAACTTCACAACTTCGCGCAACTAACCAGCAAGTGCACTGGGTCGTCCAAGTAATAAACCTTACGTGAGTAAGGGTCGATCCCACGGAGATTGTTGGTATGAAGCAAACTATGGTCACCTTGTAAATCTCAGTCAGGCGGATTCAACTGATTTTATGAATTGATAAGTAAAAGATAAATAAAATATAAAATAGGATAGTTGTACTTATGTAATTCATTGGTGAGAATTTTAGATAAGCGTATAGAGATGCTTTCGTTCCTCTGAACCTCTGCTTTCCTGCTGTCTTCATCCAATCAATCCTACTCCTTTCCATAGCAAGCTCTATGTAGGGCATCACTGTTGTCAATGGCTACATCCTATCCTCTCAGTGAAAAAGGTCCAAATGCTCTGTCACGGCACGGCTAATCATCTGTCGGTTCTCGATCATACTGGAATAGGATTTACTATCCTTTTGCGTCTGTCACTACGCCCAGCACTCGCGAGTTTGAAGCTCGTCACAGCCATCCCTTCCCAGATCCTACTCGGAATACCACAGACAAGGTTTAGACTTTCCGGATCTTAGGAATGGCCATCCATGGGTTCTAACTTATACCACGAAGATTCTAATATCTCGGACTCAGTCCCCTGTATTAGATATCTAGGAGATATTCATTCTAGCTTGTTTGCATGTAGAACGGAAGTGTTTGTCAGGCACGCGTTCATAAGTGAGAATGATGATGAGCGTCACATAATCATCACATTCATCATGTTCTTGGGTGCGAATGGATATCTTAGAAGCTGAATAAGTTGAATTGAATAGAAAAACAGTAGTACTTTGCATTAATCCATGAGGAACAGCAGAGCTCCACACCTTAATCTATGAAGTGTAGAAACTCTACCGTGGAAAATACATAAGTGATAAGGTCCAGGCATGGCTGAATGGCCAGCCCCCAAACATGATCTAAAGATGAAACTAAAGATGTTCCAAAGATGATCTAAATACAATAGTAAAAAGTCCTATTTATACTAAACTAGTTACTAGGGTTTGCAGAAGTAAGTAAATAGTGCAGAAATCCACTTCTGGGGCCCACTTGGTGTGTGCTTGGGCTGAGCATTGAGCTTTACACGTGTAGAGATCTTCCTTGGAGTTGAACGCCAGTTTGTAACCTGTTTCTGGCGTTTAACTCCACTTTGCAACCTGTTTCTGGCATTTGACTCCAGAATACATCATGGAACTGGCGTTTAACGCCAGTTTACGTCATTTATCCTTAATCAAAGTATGGACTATTATATATTGCTGGAAAGCTCTGGATATACCAATACTCACGACACTTGAACCTAATAAATTATTTGAAACTGTTGTGGTGCAACATCGAAGGGGTTTTCGATACACGTGGAGGCAACATCGTAGAGTGGTAATAAGCGTCCTCAGTAAGAAGACTCTGAGTGTTGTTGGAGAACGATTAAGGAGAAGGAAACGTTAAGTAAGGTTGTAGTCTAAAGTTGGATGTCGAGGCATCGGCTAGAGGTATCAGACTGAATCGATTGCGAATTTTAAAGAGTTGTAAGGCCGAGAGTTTGAGAAGTGTAGTAAGAGAATAAATAAATACTAAGAATGATGAAGCGAGTTGAATGAGGGATCAAGCGTCGTAGGTTCTGAACTAATAACTGAAAATGATGAGGAAAGGTTAAGCGAAAATCGAGTTGAGGTTCTGACTGCGCTAGCCGACCTAAAAGTTATGCAGACTAACAAAGTGAGCCTAGAAAGTTTAAAAGAGAAAGTTGTGTATTCTTGGAAACTACTTCAGGGACCGGTAAGAAAAAGGCGATCGACCTAAAGGAGTTTATTTCGAGGACGATGGGCCGTCTGAGGTGCTAGAACAATTTGAACCAATTCAATTAAAAAAGGATACGAAAGGATATGAAGTTTCAAGTGACCTCAATCAGGATTGATGACGTAAACGTAAGGAACTCTGAGGAAAAGAAGTCCTATTAAAGAGGTAACTTGGAAATCAAGTCAAAATAGAGAAGCACACCAAAGATATGTAAGGATATGAAGTTTCAAGTGACCCCAATCAGCATTGATGACGTAAACGTAAGAAACTCTGAGGAAAAGAAGTCTTATTAAAAAGGTAACTTGGAAATCAAGTCAGAATGGAGAAGCACACCAAAGAACTTGAATTAGAAATAGGGACTGACTACCTTCACCTGTTTTCAGGTAATTGAATTCGAATTTTGTGGGCAAAATTCTCAAATAGGTGGGTAGAATGTAAAACCCGGTTAATTAATAGCCAATTAACCCATAAATTAAAATATATTATAGAAACTGAGAAATGATATTTTTATGGTTTAATATGATAGAGAAAATTAAAATGAGAATTTTGACACAAATTTTAAAGAAATCGGCCCAAGATTGGGCCGAACGGGCCAACCGGACCCAAGTTGGGCCCAAGGGCCCAGCCAAGCCCTCATTCATTAAAGAGAGTTCAGCACTCTCTCCCTTCTCAAACACACACACGTTGAAACATAGAAAGGGAAAGGGGGGAAGATCAAAACCCTTGCTCCTATTCACTTCCAACTTCCATTGATCATAACTTTTGATCTGGAGCTTTGATTGATGCACCGTTTACGGCCACATGACTACGGCGTCAAGCTCTACAAAACTCATATCATTATTCTTGAGGTAAGCCACAGCTTCATCTTCGAATTCACAGCCCTTGATTTCGAGTTTGTTGGGCAATAACGTTGAAATTGTGAGCTTCTTTGTGTTATATGATCAAATTAACTTGAAGGGAAGGCTTGTTCTTGCTCCTTTGATCCTTGGGTAAGGTAAGAGGTCCGAAAACTTTAGTGAACTGTTGAATTTAAGGTATGGGATATTGAGTTATTGTGTTTTGGTGTAATATTGTGGCTTAGGCATTAAATATATGTGTATTGGAGCTTGATTGGTGATTTTGAAAAGCTTTCGAGTGGAGCACCAAGCTTGGAAATCTGTTGGTGAAGCTTTAAAATATTAAAAGTTGAGAAAAAGTGAAATTTGAAGTGTTCCGGGTAGAACGGAAATCGGCCAAGGTATGGTTTCGATTTTCTGTATCTAAAATGTAATGTGGTTGTGAAAACGTAGCCTAGTGACCCTAGGATAGGGCTTTAGAATGTTGATGTAGCTGTTGGATAAATTGGATTGAGTTAAATATGTATAAATGATGGTGAAAATGATTGTCAGTGGTTGTACTGGTTGGAAAATCATGTAATGTTGTATGAGATATGGATTAATATGTTGGATTGATGATAGAGTTGAGACTCGTGTTGGTGAACATGATTTACTCATAGTAAAGTCCAGAAATGTGAATTTAGCATAAAAACTAATAAAAATATCCCTAAAAGTAACTAGATCCTACTAAAAATATACTAAAAACAATGCCAAAAAGCGTATAAATTATCTGCTCATCACAACACCAAACTTAAATTGTTGCTTGTTCCCAAGCAACTGAAAATCAAATAGGATAAAAAGAAGAGAATATACTATAAATTCCAAACTATCAATGAAACTTAGCTCCAATCAGATGAGTGGGACTTGTAGCTTTTTGCCTCTTAAATAGTTTTGGCATCTCACTTTATCCATTGAAGTTCAGAATGATTGGCATCTATAGGAAGTCAGAGTTCAGATAGTGTTATTGATTCTCCTAGTTCAGTATGTTGATTCTTGAACACAGCTACTTTATGAGTCTTGGCCGTGGCCCTAAGCACTTTGTTTTCCAGTATTACCACCGGATACATAAATGCCACAAACACATAATTGGGTGAACCTTTTCAGATTGTGACTCAGCTTTGCTAAAGTCCCCAATTAGAGGTGTCCAGGGTTCTTAAGCACACTCTTATTTTTGCTTTGGACCTTGACTTTAACCGCTCAGTCTCAAGTTTTCACTTGACACCTTCACGCCACAAGCACATGGTTAGGGACAACTTGGTTTAGCCGCTTAGGCCAGGATTTTATTCCTTTAAACCCTCCCATCCACTGATGCTCAAAGCCTTGGATCCTTTTTATTACCCTTGCCTTTTGGTTTTAAGGGCTACTGGCTTTTTCTGCTTGCTTTTTCTTTTTTTCTCTTGTTTTTTTTGCTATTTTTTTTCTCTTTTTTTTCGCTAGCTTTTGTATATTCACTGCTTTTTCTTGCTTCAAGAATCAATTTTATGATTTTTCAGATTATCAAATAACATTACTCCTTTTCATCATTCTTTCAAGAGCCAACATATTTAACATTCATAAACATCAACTTCAAAAGACATATGCACTGTTCAAGCATTCATTCAGAAAACAAAAAGTATTGTCACCACATCAAAATAATTAAACTAGTTTCAAGAATGAATTTGAAACCATGTACTTCTTGTTCTTTTGTAATTAAAACATTTTTCATTCAAGAGAGGTGATGGATTCATATTCACTACTTTAAGGCATAGACATTTGAATACTAATGATCATGTAATAAGACACAAATATAGATAAACATTTAACATAAAAATGAAAAAAAGAAAATTTAAGAACAAGGAATGAGTCCACTTTAGTGATGGTGGCGTTTTCTTCTTGAGGAACCAATGATGTCCTTGAGCTCTTCTATGTCTCTTCCTTGTCTTTGTTGCTCCTCCCTGATTACTCTTTAATCTTCTCTAATTTCATAGAGGATGATGGAGTGCTCTTGATGTTCCACCCTTAGTTGTCCCATGTTGGAACTTAATTCTCCTAGGGAGGTGTTGATTTGCTCCCAAAAATTTTGTGGAGGAAAGTGCATCCCTTGAGGCATCTCAGGGATTTCTTGGTGATGAGCTTCTTCATGCGTCTCTTGAGATCCATAAATAGGCTCTCTTGTTTGCTCCATCCTTTTCTTAGTGATGCGCTTGTCCTCATCAATGAGGATATCTTCCTCTATGTCAATCCCATCCGAATTGCATAGATGGGAAATGAGGTGAGGGAAGGCCAACCTTGCCATAGTGGAGGACTTGTCAGCCACCTTGTAGAGTTCTTGAGGTATAATCGCATGAACTTCTACTTCCTCCCCAATCATGATACTATGGATCATGATGGCCCGGTCTCTAGTAACTTCAGACCGGTTGCTAGTGGGAATGATTGAGCGTTGAATGAACTCCAACCATCCTCTAGCCACAGGCTTGAGGTCCAATCTTCTTAGTTGAACTGGCTTGCCTTTGGAGTCCATCTTCCATTGAGCTCCTTCCACACATATGTCCATGAGGACTTGGTCCAACCTTTGATTAAAGTTGACCCTTCTAGTGTAGGGGTGTTCATCTTCTTGCATCATAGGCAAGTTAAATGCCAACCTCAAATTTTCCGGACTAAAATCCAAGAATTTCCCCCGAACCATTGTAACATAGTTCTTTGGATCCGGGTTCCTACTTTGATCATGGTTCTTGGTGATCCATGCATTAGCATAGAACTCTTGAACCATTAGGATGCCGACTTGTTGGATGGGATTTGTTAGAACTTCCCAACCTCTTCTTTGAATTTCATGTCAAATCTCCGGATACTCATTTCTTTTGAGTTTGAAAGGGACCTCGGGGATCACCTTCTTCTTGGCCACAACATCATAGAAGTGGTCTTGATGGGCTTTGGAGATGAATCTTTCCATCTCCCATGACTCGGAGGTGGAAGCTTTTGTCTTCCCTTTCCCTTTTCTAGAGGTTTTTCCGGTCTTAGGTGCCATCAATGGTAATGGAAAAAAAAGCTTATGCTTTTACCACACCAAACTTAGAATATTGCTCGCCCTCGAGCAAGAGAAGAAAGAAAGGAAGAAGAAGAAGAGAAAATATGGAGGAAAGTGAGGGGGAGGTGTATTCGGCCAAGATAGAGAGGATAGGATTGTGTTGTGTAAAAATGAAAGAGGGATGGAGGGGTTTATATAGTGAGGGGAGAGGGAGTAGGTTCGGCCATAGTGGGTGGATTTAGGTGGGAAAGTGATTTTGAATTTTGAAGGTAGGTGGGGTTTATGGGGAAGAGTGGATGGATGTGAGGGGTGGTAGGTGGTAATAGGGAAGAGAGATTGAGGTGATTGGTGAAGGGTTTTGGGGAAGGGTGTTTATTGGGAAGAGAGGATGAATGAGAAGAGGGAAGAGTATGAGTGGAGGTAGGTGGGGATCCTGTGGGGTCCACAGATCCTGAGGTGTCAAGGATTTACATCCCTGCACCAATTAGGCATGCAAAATGCCTTTGCATGCATTTCTGGTGTTTAAACGCCGAAGTGATGCTTGTTCTGGGCGTTCAACGCCCATATGCAGTATATTTCTGGCGTTGAACGCCAGCTTCATGCTTGTTTCTGGCGTTCAGCGCCAGCTCTTCTCAGGGTGTATTCCTGGCATTTAAACGCCAGTATGTTGCTTGTTTCTGGTGTTCAACGCCATATCCATGCTCTATTCTGGCATTGAACGCCAGCCAGATGCTCCTTACTGGCGTTTAAACGCCAGTAAGTCCTTCCTCCAGGGTGTGATTTTTCTTCTGCTATTTTTGATTCTGTTTTTAATTTTTGTATTTATTTTGTGACTCCACATGATCATGAACCTAATAAAACATAAAAGAACAATAAAAATAAAAATAGAATTAAATAAATAAAAATTGGGTTGCCTCCCAACAAGCGCTCCTTTAATGTCAATAGCTTGACAGTGGGCTCTCACGGAGCCACACAAGTGATCAGGTCAATTTTATAGACTCCCAACACCAAACATAGAGTTTGGATATGGGGATTCTACACCAAACTTAGAGTTTGGTTGAGGCCTCCCAACACCAAACTTAGAGTTTGATTGTGGGGGCTTTGGTTGACTCTGTACTGAGAGAAGCTTTTCATGCTTCCTCTCCATTGTCACAGAAGGATAGCCTTGGGCCTTAAACACAAGGTAGTCCCCCTTCAATTGAAGGACTAATTCTCTTCTGTTAACATCTATCACAGCTCCTGTTGTGGCTAGGAAAGGTCTTCTAAGGATGATGGATTCATCCGCATCCTTTCCAGTGTCTAGGATTATGAAATCAACAGGGATGTAAAGGCCTTTAACCTTTACTAGCTCATCCTCTACTTGTCCATAAGCCTATTTTCTTGAGTTGTCTGTCATTTCTAATGAGATTCTGACAGCTTGCACCTCAAAAATTCCCAGTTTCTCCATTACAGAGAGTGGCATGAGGTTTATCCCTGACCCAAGGTCACACAAAGCCTTCTCAAAGGTCATGGTGCCTATGGTACAAGGTATTAAGAACTTTCCAGGATCCTGTTTCTTCTGAGGCAATGTCAGTTGATCCAGATCACTTAGTTACTGATGATCAAGGGAGGTTCATCTTCCCAAGTCTCATTACCAAATAATTTGGCATTTAGCTTCATGATTGCACTAAGGTACTTGGCAACTTACTCTTCAGTAACATCCTCATTCTCTTCAGAAGAAGAATACTCATCAGAGCTCATGAAGGACATAGGGAGGTTCATTGGAATCTCTATGGTCTCTAGATGAGCCTCAGAGTCCTTTGGTTCCTCAAAGAGAAAATCCTTGTTGATCACTGGACGTCCCAGGAGGTCTTCTCACTGGGATTCACGTCCTCTTACTCTTTTGTGGGTTCAGCCATGATTGTTATATCAATGGCCTTGCACTCTCTCTTTGGATTCTCTTCTATATTGCTTGGGAGAGTACTAGGAGGTGTTTCAGTGATTTTCTTACTCAACTGGCCCACTTGTGCCTCCAAATTTCTTATGGAGGACCTTGTTTCACTCATGAAACTTAAAGTAGCCTTGGACAGATCAGAGACTAAGTTTGCTAAATTAGAGGTATTTTGTTCAGAGTTCTCTGTCTGTTGCTGAGAAGATGATGGAAAAGGCTTGCTATTGCTGAGCCTGTTTCTTCCACCATTATGAAAGCCTTGTTGAGGCTTTTGTTGATCCTTCCATGAGAAATTTGGATAATTTCTCCATGATAAATTATAGGTGTTTCCATAAGGTTCACCCATGTAATTTACCTCTACTATTGCAGGGTTATCAGGATCATAAGCTTCTTCTTCAGAAGATGCCTCTTTAGTACTGTTGGATGCATTTTGCCATCCATTTAGACTTTGGAAAATCATGTTGACTTGCTGAGTCAACACTTTGTTCTGAGCCAATATGGTATTCAGAGCATCAATTTCAAGAACTCCTTTCTTCTGAGGCGTCCCATTATTCACGGAATTTCTCTCAGAAGTATACATGAATTGATTATTTGCAACCATGTCAATAAGTTCTTGAGCTTCTGCAGGCATTTTCTTTAGGTGAATGGATCCACCTGTAGAATGGTTCAGTGACATCTTGGAGAACTCAGACAGACCATAATAGAATATATCCAGAATGGTCCATTCTGAAAGCATGTCAGGAGGACACCTTTTGGTCATCTGCTTGTATCTTTCCCAAGCTTTATAGAGGGATTCACCATATTTTTGCTTGAAGGTCTAAACATCCACTCTAAGCTTGCTCAGCTTTTGAAGAGGAAAGAACTTAGCCAAGAAGGCCGTGATCAGCTTATCCCAAGAGTTCAGGCTATCTTTAGGTTGTGAGTCCAACTATGTTCTATCTCTGTCTCTTATAGCAAAAGGGAAAAGCATGAGCCTGTAGACTTCAGGATCTAGTCTATTAGTCTTAACAGTCTCACAGATCTGCAGGAACTCAGTTAAAAACTGGTAGGGATCTTCTGATGGAAGTCCATAGAATTTGCAGTTCTGTTGCATTAAAGCAACTAATTGAGGTTTCAGCTCAAAATTGTTTGCTCCAATGGTGGGGATTGAGATGCTTCTTCCATTAAACTTGGAAGTAGGTGTAGTATAATCACCAAGCATCCTCCTTGCATTATTATTATTTTCGGCTGCCATCTCCTCTTCCTTTTCGAAAATTTCTGTAAGGTTATCTCTGGATTGTTGTATTTTAGCTTCTCTTAGTTTCCTCTTCAGAGTCCTTTCAGGTTCTGGATCAGCTTCAACAAGAATGCCTTTTTCCTTGTTCCTTAGATGAGGAAGAGAAGAATTCAAAAATTTAAACAAATTAAAAATAAAAATTAAAGTTAAAATTCGGAAATTAAAATTGAAATTAAGTTAAATTAAAATTTAAAATAATTAATTAATTAAAAAGAATTTTTGAAAAAGAGGGAGGTATTTTCGAAAATTAGAGAGAGAAGAGTAGTTAGGTGGTTTTAAAAAAGATAAGAAACAAACAAAAAGTCAATTAGTTAGTTGATTGAAAAAGATTTGAAAATTAATTTTGAAAAGATAAGAAGATAAGAAGTTGGAAAAGATATTTTAAAATCAAAAATTTTTTTTTGAAAAAGATAAAATTTTGAAAAAGATATGATATAAAGGATATGATAAAAAGATATAATTAAAAAGATTTAATTTTTAAGATTAAAATTGATTACTTGACTAACAAGAAACTAAAAGATAAGATTTTAGAACATAAAGATTGAACCTTTCTTAACAAGAAAGTAACAAACTTCAAATTTTTGAACCAATCACATTACTTGTTAGTTAAGTTTCGAAAATTTTGAAATAAAATTAAGAAAAAGATTTTGAAAATAATTTTTAAAATTTTCAAAAATCATAAAGAAAAAATGAAAAAGATTTGATTTTTGAAAAAGTTTTGAAAAAGATAGAATTTTTTAAATTGAAAATTTGACTTGACTCATAAGAAACAACTAAATTTTAAAAAGTTTTGAAAAAGTCAACTCAAATTTTCGAAATCTATGAGTGAAATAAGGAAAAGATATTTTTTTATTTTTGAATTTTTAATGATGAGAGAGAAAAACATAAAAAAGACTCAATGCATGAAAATTTTGGATCAAAACATGTGATGCATGCAAGAATACTATGAATGTCAAGATGAACACCAAGAACACTTTGAAGATCATGATGAACATCAAGAACATGTGTTTGAAAAATTTTTGATGCAAAGAAAACATGCAAGACACCAAACTTAGAAATCTTTAATGCTTAGACACTATGAATGCAAAGATGCACATGAAAAACAACAAAAGACACAAAATAAGAAAACATCAAGATCAAACAAGAAGACTTACCAAGAACAACTTGAAGATCATGAAGAACACTATGAATGCATGAATTTTCGAAAAATGCATAAATTTTTAGAAAAAATATAATTGACACCAAACTTAAAAATTGACTCAAGACTCATACAAGAAACACAAAATATTTTTTATTTTTATGATTTTATATTTTTTTTTTTGTATTTTATTTTACTTTTTTCGAAAACATATAGGAAAAAGGAAGTAATGAATTCAAAGTCCTCAATCAAAATCCCATGAATCATGCCAGGTTAATCTAAAGCTTGATGACCAGACAAGCTTCATCATATTATTTTGAAACTCTAGAATTCATTCTTAAAAATTTAGAATAATTTTCGAAAACAAAAGGAAAAAAAAATTTTGAAAGATTTTTGAAAAAAATTTTTTTTTGAAAATAAAACGAAAAAGAAAATTACCTAATCTGAGCAACAAGATGAACCGTCAGTTGTCCAAACTCGAACAATTTCCGGCAACGGCGCCAAAAACTTGCTGCACAAAATCATGATCTAGATGTGAAATTGTTGTTCGAAATTGATTCCCTGGCAATGGCTCCAAAAACGTGTGCACACTACCATGGACCAAACATAACTTCACAACTTCACGCAACTAACCAGCAAGTGCACTGGGTCGTCCAAGTAATAAACCTTACCTGAGTAAGGGTCGATCCCACGGAGATTGTTGGTATGAAGCAAGCTATGGTCACCTTGTAAATCCCAGTCAGGCGGATTCAACTAATTTTATGAATTGATAAGTAAAAGATAAATAAAATATAAAATAGGATAGTGGTACTTATGTAATTCATTGGTGAGAATTTCAGATAAGCGTATAAAGATGCTTTCGTTCCTCTGAACCTCTGCTTTCCTGCTGTCTTCATCCAATCAATCCTACTCCTTTCCATGGCAAGCTCTATGTAGGGCATCACCGTTGTCAATGGCTACATCCCATCCTCTCAGTGAAAAAGGTCCAAATGCTCTGTCACGGCACGGCTAATCATCTGTCGGTTCTCGATCATACTGGAATAGGATTTACTATCCTTTTGCGTCTATCACTACGCCCAGCACTCGCGAGTTTGAAGCTCATCACAGCCATCCCTTTCCAGATCCTACTCGGAATACCACAAACAAGGTTTAGACTTTCCGGATCTCAGGAATGGCCATCCATGGGTTCTAACTTATACCACGAAGATTCTAATATCTCGGACTCGGTCCCCTGTATTAGATATCTAAGAGATATTCATTCTAGGTTATTTGCATGTAAAACGGAAGTGTTTGTCAGGCACTCATTCATAAGTGAGAATGATGATGAGCGTCACATAATCATCACATTCATCATGTTCTTGGGTGCGAATGGATATCTTAGAAGCGGAATAAGTTGAATTGAATAGAAAAACAGTAGTACTTTGCATTAATCCATGAGGAACAGCAGAGCTCCACACCTTAATCTATGGAGTGTAGAAACTCTACCGTGGAAAATACATAAGTGATAAGGTCCAGGCATGGCCGAATAGCCAACCCCCAAACATGATCTAAAGATGAAACTAAAGATGTTCCAAAGATGATCTAAATACAATAGTAAAAAGTCCTATTTATACTAAACTAGTTACTAGGGTTTACAGAAGTAAGTAAATAGTGCAGAAATCCACTTCCGGAGCCCACTTGGTGTGTGCTTGGGCTGATCATTGAGCTTTACATATGTAGAGGTCTTCCTTGGAGTTGAACGCCAGTTTGTAACCTGTTTCTGGCGTTTAACTCCACTTTGCAACCTGTTTCTGGCGTTTGACTCTAGAATGCAGCATGGAACTGGAATTTAACGCCAGTTTACGTCGTCTATCCTTAATCAAAGTATGGACTATTATATATTTCTGGAAAGCCCTGGATGTCTACTTTCTAACGCAATTAAGAGCGTGCCATTTGGAGTTTTGTAGCTCCAGAAAATCCACTTTGAGAGCAGGAAGGTCAGAATCCAACAGCATCTGCAGTCCTTCTTCAACCTCTGAATCTGATTTTTGCTCAAGTCCCTCAATTTCAGCCAGAAAATACCTAAAATCACAGAAAAACACACAAACTCATAGTAAAGTCTAGAAATGTGAATTTAGCATAAAAACTAATAAAAATATCCCTAAAAGTAACTAGATCCTACTAAAAATATACTAAAAACAATGCCAAAAAGCGTATAAATTATCCGCTCATCACAAAGCCGCTGTAAATATCTAGAAATTGACCTCTATTTTCTAAGAGATAGTTAATAAAAAATAATTGTATGTGTTAGTATACCTACTCAAGATCAAGTGATAGATATTTATAAAACTTTCGTCTATTAATTTGCTTCATAGATTTAAATCCAAAGTTAGATTGTACATAAAATTCAACCTAAGTTTGCAGGGGTATTAAGAGTAGTTAGGAGATTAGTTGATGATATGGTCGTTATAAACGAGCTATAACTCGGTGTAGTCCGTTATAGCTCGTCCATTCATGAGCTATAACTCGGTCAGATAAATGCTCCCATCATAACCGACGATAAAACGGTACACAAGTAAAGATACGTTATCCACCTTTTTAAAACCAAACTTAATGCCGAAAGCGTAACGGACGAACAACCTATCATATAAAGCAAGGTAAAGTATTTTCTTCGGCAGGTTCAAATAATACAAGATACTGACTTAAGCTTTGGAGTGCCTTTGCATGTACACTCCCCTCCTCTCATTTGCTCGCATTGTTTACGCCACCTTAAGAAGAAAGCTCGGATTCAGAGATTGGACGCTCAGCCACCGAGGTCATATCTCGGCAATTATCCTTGAAAGCCGATCTATTTCGCAAGCAAGAACAATTGGCGCCCACCGTGGGGCCGAAGAAATAAGTCTTTTCTTTTGGTCCTTCCACCTTCACTTACACTCATGGCTAACGTACTACCTCCTTCACCATCCGAACTTCTGAGGATGGTAACTGAGCTACAACAGGCTAATCAGCGTATGGCCGAGGAGAACCAAAGAATGGACACCCAAATCGCCAAATTAAACAATACTCGGATCGAGAATAACGACACTCATCGCCAACAACCAGAGGATGATGACCATCATTTTGACCCTTCCTATGTCTAGGAGACCATCCGGGTTGAGGGAGCTCAACCTGATGATGAAAACAATGAATCCGACGAGCTCGTGAGACCTTTCACGCCAGAAGTGATGAACTTTGAACTACCGCGAAGGTTTACCTTACCACTGACTCTCACACCTTACGATGGGCTCAGAGATCCGAATAAGTTTCTCAAGAAATTCCGATCAATAATGATCGTTAACGGTGCATCAGATACTGTCTTATGTCGTTGTTTTCCGAATTATTTAGACGGCCCTGCACTTGATTGGCTTTGTGCTTTGCCTGCAGGTTCCATCTCACGATTTCAGCAACTGGCCAAGCTATTTGAAGAACACTTTGCCAGATCCGCAATATATCTGCATGACTCCGACTATCTGAACACTATCAAGCAGAGGCAAAACGAAAGTTTGAAGGACTATATGACTCGCTTCACAAAAGTCGCCATCAACATACCCGACCTCCATCCTGAAGTCCATTTGCATGCAATCAAAAATGGCCTCCGACCTGGGAAGTTCCAAGAAATGATTGCGATGGCCAAGCCAAAAACCCTTGCCGAGTTCCGTGAGAAGGCCAAAGGCCAAATCATACCGAAGAGCTCAGACAGGCTCGGAAGTCTGACAAAACAAGCTACAGAGACGATGATAAAACTCCAAATAGTAAAAAAGGTTTTAAACTAACACCTCGTTTTGATTCTTATACGTAGTTTAACACTAAGTGAGAGGATATCATCAAAGAGATTCTAAATTCAAAACTCATCAAGCCACCAAGGAAGGCCGGCACCTACCAAGACACTAAGAATGTAAACAAATCCAAATATTGTGCCTTCCATCAAAAGCACGGCCACACCACTGATGACTGTGTGGTAGCAAAAGATCTCTTAGAACGATTAGCTCAACAAGGCCATCTTGATAAGTACATTGGAGGTCACATTCAAAAATGTTCCACACCTTCCAGGAACGATGATTCGTCAGAACAACAACACCGAGGAAAAGAAAGGACAACGCCAAATCAATATGAAAAGCCCTGAGGTATAATCAATTGTATTTCAGGGGGATACGCCGGCGGAGGATCCTCAAGCTCGGCAAGAGATCATACCGAGCTATATGCTCGGTAGATGGCTTCCTGCACGAAGCTACACTCGCAACACAACTCCCCCAAGTGACGTTCACACACGCCGACTTTAATTCAAACATTCACAACTTGGACGATCATGTGGTAATCACCCTTCAATTGGGAGATCTGTTGGTAAAGAAAGTACTTCTGAATCCCGGGAGCAGCGCCGACGTTCTATTCTATTCAACATTCCAAAAAATGAAGCTCAGCGACAATGCCCTCTAGTCAACAGGAGGAGACCTTGTCGGGTTCTCGGGTGAGCGAGTGCCGATATTGGGATCAGTGTGGTTACAAACCATACTAGGTGAGCATCCTATTTCAAAAACATGTGATATTCAATATTTAGTTGTAGATTGTTTTAGCCCATACAACCTCATACTAGGCCGACCTTTTTTGAATAAGTTCGGCGCAATTGTATCTACAGTTCACCTGTGTGTTAAGTTCCCTTTGCAGGACAACCAAGTTGTAACAATCCATGGGGATCATAAAGAGGCATGCCAATGTTACAACATCAGCATGAAACTACCAACTCGTTCCAAACAACAAGTCAACAATCTCCACCACGTCGCCAACAGCTCGGCGTTAGCTGACCTCGATCCACGAGCCGACTTTCTTGAACGACCTACACCATTAGGAGACTTACAAAAAGTATATTTATATAATAATCCTAACAAATTTACTTATGTAGGTACGTCACTAGACGCAGTAGAACTAAAGGCCATCACCACCTTTTTACAATCACAAGCCGACCTATTCGCATGGACGCCTTCTAACATATGCCCGGCATCGATCTACAGATCATCAGCTATAGATTAGCGATAAACCCGTCTGCACGACCAGTGCAACAAAAGAAATGAAACCTCGGCGATGAAAAGAAAAAAGCATCATTAGAAGAAACTCAAAAGCTGATCAATGCAGAGTTCATCAAGGAAATCAGATTTACTACCTGGCTGGCAAATCTGGTAATGGTAAGGAAACAAAACGGTAAGTGGCGCATGTGCGTCGACTTTACTGATTTAAACAAAGCATGCTCGAAAGATTCTTATACTTTACCATCCATAGATTCTTTGGTAGATAACACTTCCGGTTATGCTACCTTGAGTTTCATGGATGCCTATTCGGGTTATAATCAAATCCTCATGCATCCCTCTGATCAAAGTAAAATGGCATTTATCACTGAATTCGGTAACTACTGCTATAAAGTTATGCCCTTTGGACTAAGGAATGCAGGGGCAACTTACCAGCACCTTATGGACAAATTTTTCGCCAAACAAATCGGCAGAAACATAGAAATGTATGTCGACGACATGGTCGCCAAGACACAGCTCGGCAAAAACCATATTGACGACTTATCAGAGATTTTTGGCCAAATACACAACTACAACATGCGTCTAAACCCAGAAAAATGTGCCTTCGTAGTTCAGGGAGGTAAGTTCTTAGGATTTTTACTAACAAACAGGGGCATTGAGGCAAATCCAGACAAATGCCGAGTAGTTCTGGAAATGACGAGCCCAAAAATAGTAAAGGAAGTCCAACACCTCACCGGAAGGATTGCTGCACTATCCAGATTTGTCCCATGCTTAGCATCAAAATCTATTCCTTTTTTCTAGAAGATAAAAAAGAAAAACAAATTTCAATGGAACGACGATTGTGAGAGAGCTTTTAAAACACAAAAACAACCCTCTCACAACCGCCGATCTTACAAAAACCCCATCAAGGGGAAGATTTATTCCTGTATTTATCAGTCACTGATTGGGCTATAAGCTCTGCTCTTATTACAGAAAGGGACAAAACCCAACATCCAGTATACTTTGTCAGTAAAACTCTTCAACACGCCGAGCTCAATTATCCCAGAATTGAAAAGCTGGCTTTAGCACTAGTTTTCTCAGCAAGAAGACTCCGACCTTATTTCCAAAGCCATGTCATCTATGTCACGACCGATCACCCATTACGCCAAGTGCTACATAAACTAGAAATCGCAGGCAGACTTATTAAATGGTCAATAGAATTGTCAGAGTTTGACATCAGGTACCAATCAAGAGGACCGATTAAGTCACAATTCTTGGCAGACTTCATTGCAGAACTTACTATCCCTTCAGAGGACGATCATACGAAAGAATGGATCTTATACGTCGACGGCTCATCGAACACTGAGGGCTGTGGTGCCGGAATACGTCTAGAATCTGACGATGGGTTTATTCTGGAACATTCCTTACACTTATCTTTCAAGGCTAGCAACAATCAATCCGAATACGAGGCCCTCGTTGTAGGACTCCGACTTTGTTTAGATCTCTGCATTTCCACTCTAAAGGTATACTGTGACTCCTTATTGGTAGTACAATAGGTAAACGACCTCTTCCAAGTAAGGGATCCTCTCCTTTCTAAATACTTATTATTAGTAAAAGATTTGACTTCAAAGTTCTCAAATTTTGAAATTCAACACATACCATGAGAACAAAACCAAAGGGCCGATATATTATCTAAACTCGGCAGCACACAATCCGACTTATCCACACTGCATCAATCCACTATTACATTCCCAAGTGTTACTCTAACATATGTGTTAAGTCTCACACAGGAACAGGATTGTCAAGACGATTACATACAATATCTGAAAACAGGTCAAATACCAGATAAGGTCGGCAACACAAAACGATTCCGAAGACAAGCATCCTTTTTCACATTGCTCAACGGGACTTTATACTGTCGAGGATATACTCACCCGTTGCTAAAATGTCTCACCAAAGACGAAGCCGACTGATGAGCGGATAATTTATACGCTTTTTGACATTATTTTTAGTATGTTTTTAGTAGGATCTAGTTACTTTTAGGGATGTTTTTATTAGTTTTTATGTTAAATTCACATTTCTGGACTTTACTATGAGTTTGTGTATTTTTCTGTGATTTCAGGTATTTTCTGGCTGAAATTGAGGGACTTGAGCAGAAATCAGATTCAGAGGTTGAAGAAGGACTGCTGATGCTGTTGGATTCTGACCTCCTTGCACTCAAAATGGAGTTTCTGGAGCTACAGAACTCGAAATGGCGCGCTTTCAATTTCTTTGGAAAGTAGACATCCAGGGCTTTCCAGAAATATATAATAGTCCATACTTTGGCCAAGAATAGATGACGTAAACTGGCGTTCAACGCCAGCTTTCTGCCCAAATCTGGCGTCCAGCGCCAGAAAAGGAGCCAAAACCAGAGTTGAACGCCCAAACTGGCACAAAAGCTGACTTTCAACTCCAGAAAGGACCTCTACACGTGCAAACTCAAGCTCAGCCCAAGCACACACCAAGTGGGCCCCGGAAGTGGATTTATGCATCAATTACTTACTTCTGTAAACCCTAGTAGCTAGTTTATTATAAATAGGACCTTTTACTATTGTATTAGACATCCTGGATTGTATTCTGATCCTGTGATCACGTTTTGGGGGCTGGCCATCTTGGCCATGCCTGGGCCTTTCACTTATGTATTTTTAACGGTAGAGTTTCTACACTCCATAGATTAAGGTGTAGAGCTCTGCTGTTCCTCAAAGATTAATGCAAAGTACTACTGTTTTCTATTCAATTCATCTTGTTTTGCTTCTAAGCTATTCATTCGTACTTCAATCTGAATGTGATGAACGTGACAATCATCATCATTTCCTATGAACGCGTGCCTGACAACCACTTCCGTTCTACCTTAGACTGAATGAGTATCTCTTAGATCTCCTAACCAGAATCTTCGTGGTGTAAGCTAGAATGATGGCGGCATTCAAGAGAATCCGGAAGGTCTAAACCTTGTCTGTGGTATTTCGAGTAGGATTCAATGAATGAATGACTGTGACGAGCTCCAAACTCGCGATTGCGGGCGTTAGTGACAGACGCAAAAGGATAGTAAATCCTATTCCAGCATGATCGAGAACCGACAGATGAATAGCCGTGCCGTGACAAGGTGCGTTGACCATTTTCACTGAGAGGATAAGATGAAGCCATTGACAAGGGTGATGCCTCCAAACGATTAGCCGTGCCGTGACAGGGCATTGGATCATTTTCCCAAGAGATGACCGAAAGTAGCCATTGACAGTGGTGATGTATCACATAAAGCCAGCCATGGAAAGGAGCAAGACTGATTGGATGAAGATAGCAGGAAAGCAGAGGTTCAGAGGAACGAAAAGCATCTCCATTCGCTTATCTGAAATTCCTACCAATGATTTACATAAGTACCTCTATCCCTATTCTATTATTTATTATTCGAAAACATCATTATCAATTTATATCTGCCTAACTGAGATTTGCAAGGTGACCATAGCTTGCTTCATACCGACAATCTCCGTGGGATTCGACCCTTACTCACGTAATGTATTACTTGGACGACCCAGTGCACTTACTGGTTAGTTACATGGAGTTGTGAACCATGGTCTTGGCATCATGTTTTTGGCGCCATTTCCAGGGAAAGAAAGAGCAATGAATTTTACATAATTAAAGTGTAATCACGATTCCGCGTACCAAGTTTTTTGCGCCATTGCCGGGGATTGTTCGAGTTTGGACAACTGACGGTTCATCCTGTTGCTCAGATTAGGTAATCTTCTTTTTGTTTTCTTTTCAAAAAATTTTCAAAAATCTTTCAAAATTCTTCTTTTGTTTTCGAAAAAAAATATGTTTTCAAAAAAAAAATATGTTTTTATTCAAAATTTTTAAGAATGAATTCTAGTGTTTCATGAAGCATGTTGAAGCCT
>NC_029794.2:30671440-30675449 GCF_000816755.2 Arachis ipaensis | reverse complement strand
ATCTTTTTCAAAAAAATTTTCAAAAATCAAATCTTTTTCAAATTTCTTAGTTATTTTCGAAAATTTTAAAAATATTTTTCAAAAATCTTTTTCTTATTTTTATATCAAATTTTCGAAAATAACAATAACAATTAATGTTTTGATTCAAAAATTTCAAGTTTGTTACTTGCTTGTTAAGAAAGATTCAAACTTTAAGTTCTAGAATTATATCTTGTGATTTCTTGTGAATCAAGTCATTAATTGTGATTTTAAAAATCAAATCTTTTTCAAAAAAATAATTTCAATCATATCTTTTCAAAATATCTTCTTATCTTATCTTTTTCAAAAATTTGATTTCAAAATATCTTCTCTAACTTCCTAACTTCTTATCTTTTCAAAATTTGTTTCAACTAACTAACTAACTTTTTGTTTGTTTCTTATCTTTTTCAAAACTACCTAACTAACTCTCTCTCTCTCTCATTTTCGAAAATTCCTTCCTTCTTTTTCAAAATTTCTTTTTAATTAACTAATTATTTTTATTTTTGAAAAAAAAATTTCGAAAAAATACTAACCTTTTTCAAAAAAAAAAAAAAACTATTTTCAAAAATCACTAACTCTTTTTCAAAATTTATTTTCGAAAATTCCTTCTCTCTCATCTCCTTCTATTTATTTATTCATTCACTAACATCTCATCTCACATCTCTGCCCTCCTCACAGTTGTGTTTCTTTCTTTACATCACACTCTTTGTCTTCTTCTTTTCTTCTACTAACACAAGGACCTCTATACTGTGGTATAAAGGATCCATATTATTATTATTATTTTTTCTGTGCCCTCTTCTTTGTCATATGAGCAGGAGCAAGGACAAGAATATTCTTGTTGAAGCAGATCCAGAACCTGAGAGGACTCTGAAGAGAAAATTAAGAGAAGCTAAATTACAACAATCCAGAGATAACCTTTCAGAAATTTTCGAACAGGAAGAGGAGATGGCAGCCGAAAATAATAATAATGCAAGGAGGATGCTTGGTGACTTTACTGCACCTAATTCTAATTTACATGGAAGAAGCATCTCCATTCCTGCCATTGGAAGGCTTTCCTAGCCAAGTTCTTTCCTCCTCAAAAGCTGAGCAAGCTTAGAGTGGATGTTCAAACCTTCAGACAGAAAGAAGATGAATCCCTCTATGAAGCTTGGGAGAGATACAAAGGACTGACCAAAAAGTGTCCTTCTGACATGCTTTCAGAATGGACCATCCTGGATATATTCTATGATGGTTTATCTGAGCTATCAAAGATGTTATTGGATACTTCTGCAGGTGGCTCCATTCACCTAAAGAAAACGCCTGCAGAAGCTCAAGAACTCATTGACATGGTTGCTAATAACCAGTTCATGTACACTTCTGAAAGGAATCCTGTGAGTAATGGGACGCCTATGAAGAAGGGAGTTCTTGAGATTGATACTCTGAATGCCATATTGGCTCAGAATAAAATATTGACTCAGCAAGTCAATATGATTTCTCAGAGTCTGAATGGAATGCAAGCTGCATCCAACAGTACTCAAGAGGCTTCTTATGCAGAAGAAGCTTATAATCCTGAGAACCCTGCAATAGCAGAGGTAAATTATTTAGGTGAACCTTATGAAAACACCTATAACTCATCATGGAGAAATCATCCAAATTTCTCATGGAAGGATCAAAAGCCTCAACAAGGCTTTAATAATGGTGGAAGAAACAGGTTTAGCAATAGCAAGCCTTTTCCATCATCCACTCAGCAACAGATAGAGAACTCTGAACAAAATACTTCTAATTTAGCAAACTTAGTCTCTGATCTATCTAAGGCCACTGTAAGTTTCATGAATGAAACAAGATCTTCCATTAGAAATCTGGAAGCACAAGTGGGCCAGCTGAGTAAAAGGATCACTGAAATCCCTCCTAGTACTCTCCCAAGCAATACAGAAGAGAATCCAAAAGGAGAGTGCAAGGCCATTGACATGAGCACCATGGCCGAACCTGTAATGGAAGGAGAGGACGTGAATCCCAAGGAGGAAGACCTCCTGGGACGTCCAGTGATCAATAAGGAGCTTCCCTCTGAGGAACCAAAGGACTCTGAGGCTCATCTAGAGACCATAGAGATTCCATTGAACCTCCTTATGCCCTTCATGAGCTCTGATGAGTACTCCTCCTCTGAAGAGAATGAGGATGTTACTGAAGAGCAAATTGCCAAGTTTCTTGGTGCAATCATGAAGCTAAATGCCAAATTATTTGGCATTGATACGTGGAAAGTTGAACCTCCCTTGTTCATCAATAAACTAAGTGATCTGGATCAACTGACATTGCCTCAGAAGAGACAGGATCCTGGAAAGTTCATAATACCTTGTACCATAGGCACCATGATCTTTAAGGCTCTGTGCGACCTTGGTTCAGGGATAAACCTCATGCCCCTCTCTGTAATAAAGAAACTGGGAATCTATGAGGTGCAAGCTGCTAAAATCTCACTAGAGATGGCAGACAGCTCAAGAAAACAGGCTTATGGACAAGTAGAAGATGTATTAGTAAAGGTTGAGGGCCTTTACATCCCTGCTGATTTCATAGTCCTGGATACTGGAAAGGAAGAGGATGAATTCATCATCCTAGGAAGACCTTTCCTGGCCACAGCAAGAGCTGTGATTGATGTTGACAGAGGTGAACTAGTCCTTCAATAGAATGAGGACTCCCTTGTGTTTAAAACTCAAGGATCTCCCTCTGCAACCATGGAGAGGAAGCATGAAAAGCTTCTCTCAAAGCAGAGTCAAACAAAGCCCCCACAGTCAAACTCTAAGTTTGGTGTTGGAAGGCCACAACCAAACTCTAAGTTTGGTGTTGAACTCCCATATCCAAACTCTAAGTTTGGTGTTGGAGAGTTTCAACAATGCTCTGAACATCTGTGAGGCTCCATGAGAGCCCACTGTCAAGCTATCGACATTAAAGAAGCGCTTGTTGGGAGGCAACCCAATTTTTATTTATCTAACTATATTTTTCTTAGTTATATGTCTTTATAGGTTCATGATCATGTGGAGTCACAAAATAAATAGAAAAATTGAAAACAGAATCAAAAACAACAGAAGAAAAATCACACCCTGGAGGAGCATCTGTCTGGCGTTCAGCGCCAGAACAGAGCATGGTTCTGACGCTGAATGCCCAAAATGGGCAGCTTCTGGGCGCTGAACGCCAGAACAGGCATGGTTCTGGCGTTCAACGCCAGAAATGGCACACAATTGGGCGTTGAACGCCCAAAATGGGCACCAACCTGGCGCTGAACGCCCAGAGTTGTGTGCAAAGGCATTTTTACATGCCTAATGGGTGCAGGGATGCAAATCCTTGACACCCCAGGATCTGTGGACCCACAGGATCCACTCAGGATCTGTGGACCCCACAGGATCCCCACCTACCTCCACTCACTTCTTCTCACCACTCTCTTTCACACAACCCCATAAACACTCTTCCCCAAAAACCCGTCACCAAACACCTCAATCTCTCTTCCCCCTCACCTCTTCACCACTCACATCCATCCACTCTTCCCCATAAACCTACCTCATAAACTCCACCTACCTTCAAAATTCAAAACCAATTTCCCACCCAAACCCACCCATATGGCCGAACCTTAACCCCCCCTCCCTTCCCTATATAAAGCCCTCCATTCTTCATCAAATTCACACAACACACCCCTCTTGGCCGAAACACTTCTCACTCTCCCTCTCCTCCATTTCTTCTTCTTCTTCTTCTATTCTTCTTTTCTTGCTCGAGGGCGAGCAAAATTCTAAGTTTGGTGTGGTAAAAGCATAAGCTTTTTGTTTTTCTATTACCATTGATGGCACCTAAGACCGGAGAATCCTCTAAGAAGGGGAAAGGGAAGACAAAAGCTTCCACATCCGAGTCATGGGAGATGGAAAGGTTCATCTCCAAAGCCCATCAAGACCACTTCTATGATGTTATGGCCAAGAAGAAAGTGATCCCTGAGGTCCCTTTCAAACTCAAAAGAAATGAGTATCCGGAGATC
>NC_029794.2:30669234-30670524 GCF_000816755.2 Arachis ipaensis | reverse complement strand
CAAGGCTTTGAGCATCAGTGGATAGGAGGGCCTAAAGGAATAAAATCCTGGTCTAAGCGGCTAAACCAAGCTGTCCCTAACCATGTGCTTGTGGCGTGTAGGTGTCAAGTGAAATCTTGAGACTGAGCGGTTAAAGTCAAGATCCAAAGCAAAAAAAAAAAAAAGAGTGTGCTTAAGAACCCTGGACACCTCTAATTGGGGACTTTAGCAAAGCTGAGTCACAATCTGAAAAGGTTCACCCAATTATGTGTCTGTGGCATTTATGTATCCGGTGGTAATACTGGAAAACAAAGTGCTTAGGGCCACGGCCAAGACTCATAAAGAAGCTGTGTTCAAGAATCATCATACTGAACTAGGAGAATCAATAACACTATCTGAACTCTGAGTTCCTATAGATGTCAATCATTCTGAACCTCAATAGATAAAGTGAGATGCCAAAACTATTCAAGAGGCAAAAAGCTATAAGTCTCGCTCATATGATTGCAGCTATGTTTCATTGATAGTTTGGAATTTATAGTATATTCTCTTCTTTTTATCCTATTTGATTTTCAGTTTCTTGGGGACAAGCAACAATTTAAGTTTGGTGTTGTGATGAGCGGATAATTTATACGCTTTTTGACATTGTTTTTAGTATGTTTTTAGTAGGATCTAGTTACTTTTAGGGATGTTTTCATTAGTTTTTATGTTAAATTCAAATTTCTGGACTTTACTATGAGTTTGTGTGTTTTTCTGTGATTTCAGGTATTTTCTGGCTGAAATTGAGGGACTTGAGCAGAAATCAGATTCAGAGGTTGAAGAAGGACTGTTGATGTTGTTGGATTCTGACCTCCCTGCACTCAAAATGGATTTTCTGGAGCTACAGAACTCGAAATGGCGCGCTTCTAATTGAGTTGGAAAGTAGACATCCAGGGCTTTCCAGAAATATATAATAGTCCATACTTTGGCCAAGAATAGACGACGTAAACTGGCGTTCAACGCCAGCTTTCTGCCCAAATCTGGCGTCCAGCGCCAGAAAAGGAGCCAAAACCAGAGTTGAACGCCCAAACTGGCACAAAAGCTGGCGTTCAACTCCAGAAAGGACCTCTACACGTGCAACACTCAAGCTCAGCCCAAGCACATACCAAGTGGGCCCCGGAAGTGGATTTATGCATCAATTACTTACTTCTGTAAACCCTAGTAGCTAGTTTATTATAAATAGGACCTTTTACTATTGTATTAGACATCGTGGATTGTATTCTGATCCTGTGATCACGTTTTGGGGGCTGGCCATCTCGGCCATGCATGGACCTT
>NC_029794.2:30662661-30667929 GCF_000816755.2 Arachis ipaensis | reverse complement strand
TGAATGACTGTGACGAGCTCCAAACTCACGATTGCGGGCGTTAGTGACAGACTCAAAAGGATAGTAAATCCTATTCCAGCATGATCGAGAACCGACAGATGAATAGCCGTGCCGTGACAGGGTGCGTTGACCATTTTCACTGAGAGGATAAGATGAAGCCATTGACAAGGGTGATGCCTCCAGACGATTAGTCGTGCCGTGACAGGGCATTGGATCATTTTCTCGAGAGATGACCGAAAGTAGCCATTGACAGTGGTGATGTATCATATAAAGCCAGCCATGGAAAGGAGCAAGACTGATTGGATGAAGATAGCAGGAAAGCAGAGGTTCAGAGGAACGAAAGCATCTCCATTCGCTTATCTGAAATTCTCACCAATGAATTACATAAGTATTTCTATCCCTATTCTATTAATTATTATTCGAAAACACCATTATCAATTTATATCTGCCTAACTGAGATTTGCAAGGTGACCATAGCTTGCTTCATACCGACAATCTCCGTGGGATTCGACCCTTACTCACGTAAGGTATTACTTGGACGACCCAGTGCACTTCCTGGTTAGTTACACGGAGTTGTGAACCATGGTCTTGGCATCATGTTTTTGGCGCCATTTCCAGGGAAAGAAAGAGCAATGAATTTTACATAATTAAAGTGTAATCACGATTCCGCTTACCACCGACCTAGCCCTGTCCGAAGCACATGAGGGCATTTGCGGAACACATACAGGAGCTCAGAGTTTAGCTTCAAAAATCCTCCTCGCAGGTTTCTTTTTGCCGACCTTACAACATGATAGCAAGAATAAGGTTCAGACTTAAGAAAATTTCCAGAAACATGCACCACTCATACACCTACCCACCGAGCACCTACATTACTCCAACGTAAGCTGGCCTTTCTATCAATGGGGGCTAGACATCCTCGGTCCGTTTCCAATGGCCTTTTTATTAGTTGCAATTGATTATTTCTCAAAGTGGGTTGAAGCCCAACCTTTAGCAATTTTGGCATTCCTCACCATATCATCACTAACAATGGTCGCCAGTTTGCCGACCATAAATTTCAATCCTTTTTGCAGAACCTTAAAGTCAAACAACATTTTGCCTCCGTTGAACATCCTCAGACAAACAGACTAGCAGAGGCAGCAAACAAGATCATACTACATGCCTTAAAGAAAAAGCTAGATGATGCCAAAGGACTCTAGGACGAACTAATACCTGAAATCCTTTGGGGATACAACACAACACCTCAGTCGTCAACAAAGGAGACACCATTTTGCCTAGTATATGGCTCTGAAGCTATGATACCTTTAGAGATCTCACACAGCTCGGTCAGAACTCAGCTCGGCAACCAAGATGAAGCTCGGCGAGCCGAGCTAGATCTCGTTGAAGAAGTAAGAGAAACAGCAGCACTTCAACAACGCGCGGCACAACAAACAATTGTCCGAAGACATAACAAATCGGTCAAAAACCGATCATTTCAAGCAGGCGACTTAGTCCGTCGAAAGACGGAAATAGCCCGACAACCTCCAGCCCATGGAAAACTCACAGCAAACTGGGACGGCCCTTACCGAGTTAAAGAAGTCCTCAGCAACGGAGCTTACAGACTAGAATCAATGAATGGTACAACACTATCTAATACCTAGAATGTTTCCTCTCTAAAGAAGTTCTACAGTTAAAATTCAGGGACAGGCTTGTACTCTTTTTCCTACTACCAAGATTTTTCCCAAAGGATTTTGCTTGGAGAGGTTTTAACGAGGCTAGCCTACCTGAACCTTTGTATCCAAAGGATTACCAATATTACTATATGAATAAAATCTATCTCATTTTTTTTAAAAGTGTAAACCAACTCTATCACTACATCATTCCAATGTTTGCTTCTACAATCAAAGATCATAGATACAACTTCATCTATGGTCAAATCTCAAAATGACGAGTATCCTCGCCTAATTCCGATCCAACCATTCTCGGCAAACTTTAAAAGGAATATTCTTAACAGAAATTCCCACCAATTACGCAAAGGCCTTTCAAATACTCAAATCCAATTCAGCCACGAATAAACAAAAAGTCAAACGACTCTATTAGCAAGATACAAAATAGCAACTACCAATAATGTATCACCAATTACATCATCAAACACAAAAAACATAAACAGTTCTAAACAGAAAGTAACATTACAACAATATCCTAAACATTCTCTGCCTCATCTTCGGCAACGCCATCATCCTCAACCATTTTCTATCTCGGACGATCTTCCTAGGATCCATCTCAGACAGATCAGAATCCGGCACAAGGAACTTCGCCTGTAAGGACACCCTTTCAAAACCCTCAACAAACGAATCCAAAATTTCATCACTATTTTTCTTCTCCATTTCTTTAAGCTTAGCAGTTATCTCAATCAGCCGAGCTTCCATGCTCGCCAAATTAGCTTTTTTCTTCTTCAAATCCTCAACATCATTGGCATAATTCTCTTTGGTCTCCTTCAACTGTTTCTCAATTTCAGTCAACTTATTCTGAAGTTCGGAAACAACACCTTTAGACTTATTTAACTCTTCTTTCAACAACAAAACCTCATTCTTCTCCACCAACACCTTCTTATGCTTCAGCTCCTGACTACGACCTAAACTGACTAACCTCAAACCAACCACCTACAAAGCACAACAACAAACACGAAATTATATAAGTAACTCCCAACAAAAACTAGAATCATAACACAACTAAAGACCTTACCTGCATATACTGACCAACAGCCATTTTGCCGACCTCATTTGCCAACGATACGACAGCTTCAGACTGACAATGCTCATCCGCCACAGCCATATAGGGATACTCCTTCCCCCATACAGACAAACCCTCACTATACTCAGCCATTTCATGAAGTTTCTTCTGGTTTACAACAAAAACATGAATCTCCTCTAAAGACACCCCCTTTTCCTTCTCACTAGTATCCTCGAATAAATCAACCACACTCGATTTCCTCTTCTTCGCAATCACTTTCCTCCACCCCTGACGGGGTTGACTAACTTCTCCAGCTCCCCCACCTTTTTCGCAATTGGACGACGACACCTCTTTCTCCAAGTTCTTACTTTTAAAACGTGACCTAAGTGAAGCAGCTGAAACCCCAGGATACTTACCCCCTGCAGATTCCAAAAACAAAACAGCAACTAAGTAAAGCTCAAATACACAAGTAAAACAATAACCTATAGACACAACTCACCCATATAATCTACCACAGCAGCCCTATTTTCCTCCCACTTTAACAGTTCAAACATGGAAATCAAGTCTTTCCGATCAATTTGTTCCACCAAAAACTCAATAATACAAACATTCCTCGGAGTTATAACTTCAGCCCCGAGTATGTTCTGGGGTTCCGAGCACCACCACAGCGGAAACCTCTCAGCCAAAAACTCGTCAATATAAAACGGAAACTCCTTTTCAACATTCCTTACCTTCACGTACATCTCCTTAAAGTCCTTGAAAGAGGACTTATACAATTTGAAGATACCAAACCCATGAGTACTGTTTAGATTAACCCACCCCCCCTTTCCAAACTCTTTTAGCTTGAAATAAAGAAAAAAACAAATCCACAGAAGGATCCTCCTCAAGAAAATCCATCAATATTTCAAAACATCGCAGAAATGCCCACCCATTGGGATGCAATTAGGAGGGAGCACAGTTTAGTTGCTTCAAAATCTGACATTCAAAGACTGTAAACGGTAATCTCACCCTTAGTTCTTCCAACACACAACTATGCATATAGAAATACTCAAAACCCTGCCCCCTATGATAGACCATATCCTCACTACTGCATGGCAGCAACTCGACCTAAACACCAGACCCAAGCCTCACGATTTTACCTGCATCTACCTCCTTCACAGATGCGTCGTCACGAAACAAATATACCTGACCCTTCACATCCTCACTAACCCAGTCATAAGACCAATCAATCTCCCCTTTCTTCTCCTTCTCAAACCCCATAACCAAACCCAGAAGCAAAAAACAAAGAAGGAAGAAGCAGATGATAAATTACAAAATAAAAGAAAAAGCATGCATACCTATTTTACTCATTCTGTTTTCAAAGAAGCAACACCAAGGGTCAGGGATAAGCAACTCAGTTCCCAAACCATTAACTTAACCACATTGCAAAGTAACTGCTACCTCAATCACACCACACGGTGTAGTTGCTTCGGAAAAATAAAAGACTTTAATGCATCCATTACTCGTTCTCTCTCCTCCCCAAAACAATACCACGACTCCCCACGTCACAAAAATAATACCTTTTTAATGAAGTATGTTGAACCGGGGGCTCACTCAGTAACCTATCCAACCGACTTATAACTCATCAAGAAGCTCAACCTGCTTCATTAAAAACTCTCCACAGGCCAAGCTTGGGGGCTGTGATATGGTCGTTATAAACAAGCTATAACTCGGCGTAGTCCGTTATAGCTCGTCCATTCATGAGCTATAACTCAGTCAGATAAATGCTCCCATCATAACCGACGATAAAACGGTACACAGGTAAAGATATGTTATCCACTTTTTTATAACTGATCTTAATGCCGAAAGCGTAACGGACGAACAACCTATCATATAAAGCAAGGTAAAGTATTTTCTTCGGCAGGTTCGAATAATACAAGATACTGACTTAAGCTTTGGAGTGCCTTTGCAGGTACACTCCCCTCCTCTCATTTGCTCGCATTGTTTACGTCACCTTAAGAAGAAAGCTCGGATTCAGAGATTGGATGCTCAGCCACTGAGGTCATAGCTCGGCAATCATCCTTGAAAGCCGATCTATTTCGCAAGCAAGAACAGTTGATATTATCTCTCGTGTTAACTGAGATAATTAGTATCTATTTGAATTCTGTTTTCTATTACATTGTGTTACAACATAATTCAAATAAGTGATGATAGAACTCTTAATTGTTATATATAGTTGAAGACTTGATATCTATCTCAATACATGAATTCTACTCAATCTTTTCTTTTCTCTTACATGTATGAGATCTCATTCTTTACTGCATCAGTTACATTCCATGATTTATACCTTTTTGAGAAAGTTCACACTCTTATTATTCTATTAATACTAGACATAGACTAAAACAATGAAGCCACTCCTACTATTTTTAGAAGGTAATGCTAATGTGCCCACTATAGTTATCATACTTTAAAACGTATTACTAAAATGAAAGTAATATTTTTTATTATTTAATCATATTTTTTAATTTAAAAAATAAAAAAATTATTAAAATATATTTTAAAAAAGTTAATTTTAATATT
>NC_029794.2:30659635-30662635 GCF_000816755.2 Arachis ipaensis | reverse complement strand
ATGTATATTTATCTTTTTTTTTTTTATTATTTTAAATTAGAAGTGAGACTCCAAAACTTTTAGATGAGGATGGAAAGACTATACTATTTGAACTATAGCTACATTTTTTGAGTTAAACCCTAAAATAGTCTCTAAGATTGTCGTCGTGTACTAAAATCGTCCCTAAAATTCCAATTGCATTAGTTACGTCCCTGAAATTGACAAAAGTGCACCATATTAGTCCCTGACCCATTTTCCATTAACGACGTGATGACATGGCTTGATGATGTGGACTGTGAGTAACATGTGTCACTCCATGATTTGACCACGTGTAATGATATGATGATGTGGTAACCAGTGACACGTGGCATGTTGATGTGGATGGTTGTGCCACGTGTCACAATCTTATTTGGCCACGTATCTGTTTGTGCCACGTGTTACAATAGTATTCGTCCACGTGTCATCCATTATGTCGTCATTGTAGATGTACCAAATTAGTCCCTCACTTTGTAGTAAGTGACTCATTTTAGTCCCTGAAATTGAATGTCGTGCACCAAACTAGTCCTTTCACCAGTTTTTCTCATTTTTTCTATAAATTCAAAATTCTCAATATTTTTGAATACATTAATTTCAATTCTATTTTTTCACATGTTAATCAAATAAAAGTACTTTTATAAAATATGTTTCTCTTGCGAATACTCTAACCTCCGACTTGGAGTTGACGTGAAGCCGTGAAGGCATTTCAAGTACCTTCGCTACCATCTCCGACCTCTTTTAGTGCTTTTATAAAATATTTTTTCTCTTGCGGATACCCCTGACCGCCGTTTTAGAGTTGACGTGAAGGCATTTTAAGCTTCCCTCATTATCATCTTTGACCTCTTTCGTCTGGGCTATAGAGGTCGGAGATGGTAGTAAGGGTGTTTGAAGTGCCTTCAATCTAGCTCATTTACACATAACGAAAACATGTATTTCATAAGAACAAAAAAGATGTTTATTTTAATTATTGATTTCTTGTTAAAACACATGTTTTTTTATGAAAAAAATGTGTTTAATCAATCATATAATTATTTTTTTTATAATAACATACTTATATATTACAAAATGTACTAATATTAAATTATTAAAAGAATTATATAATTAAAACTAAAATCTTAAAACTTTTTATAAAAGCACTTGTATTTAAACGATATATGAAAAAATATGAAATTAGTGCATCCAAGATATTGAAAATTTTAAATTTAAAAAAAATGAGAAAAAATTGGTGAAGGGACTAGTTTGGTGCATGACATTCAATTTCAGGGACTAAAATGAGTCACTTAATGCAAAGTGAGGGACTAATTTGGTGCATCTACAATGATGACATAATGGACGACACGCGGACAAATACTGTTGCGACACGTGGCACAATGGACACATGGGCAAATAACATTGTGACACGTGGTACAACCATCCACACCAGCATGCCACATGTCACTGGTCACCACATCATCATATCATTACATGTGGTCAAATCATGGAGTGACATATGTCACTTACATTCCACATCATCAAGCCATGTCATCACGTCGTTAATGGAAAATGAGTCAGGGACTAATATGGTGCACTTTTCTCAATCTCAGAGACGTAATTGGTGCAATTGGTCCTTTAAGGGAAAAAATAAAAAATAAATTAGTATTTGTAATAGTCTTTTAAAGAAATCACAACTATCATTTTATTATGGTCGAACCGCATATACATGGAGCAAAGAACTACAGTATTCGCAGAAGTGCTGATTACTAAGTGGTCGAATTGGACCGATTAAAGTATCATATGCATTACCGTCAAGCTGCAAATGGATGTCCATGGAGTCTTCGTGTTGCCCTCCGACAGAATCTCGGATACTGGCGAGTTCAAGTTTAATTGAGGTATACTTACTCATTTATGATTGCTATATATTGAGTAGTTTCCAACTATGGATGTTTTATTTTATTAGGGAGGTCCGGAGGGTTGGTGGAGCACATACTTGTCTAGCACCGACCATGTCCCAAGGCCATTGATAGTTGGGCAGTAGCCTCATTTGCAAGGTCATCATGCCGTTGATACAGTCCAACCCATCTATCAACATCTCTATTCTGCAAGGTGCAGTCCGGTAACGCTATTACTTCAAACCCTCTTACAGAAAGGTCTGGATGGCGAAGCAAAAGGTAATTGCGCAGATATATGATTTAATAAAGTAATTAATAATCTAACTATCAAACTTTGGGTTAACTTAATAATCTAATTATCATGACTAGTTACTAACTAAATTACTAAATTAAGACACGTGTGACCAATAAACTAGACTCAACAATTGAAAAACATCAACTCTTGCATTTAAACTCTAAATTAATAATTATATAGTTAAAAATTTAATTACCAAAAAATGATAACACAATTCTAAAATTACTATTTTTTATCAGTGACCTATCCCTAACCATACAAATTGCATTCTAGTTCTTGACAAGTACCCTAACCATGGATACATATATATGGGATTGCATGAATTAATAACCACATTCCTAGAATTACTAATTTCTACTAATCACTTATTCCTAATTATACAAATTATATTCGAGTTCTTGGCAAGTACCATAACCATGGCTATACATGTATGAGATTACGTAAAACTCAAGATAATAGAACTAACTGCAAAGTCGTCTGCCCCAACGTAGTGTCATGTCGCATTCAGCCTGTTGATGTCCTGATCACGTGCATTTGCGTGCGCCATCTTCGTATTACTCGAGAATATGGTTAGAAAGGGGTAAAAGAGAGGAGAAAGTGGTGGAAAAGTTCTTGGAACCTCGCTGTCAACGAAATGTATATATAGGCGTCCCCCGGCCTTATCTCATTTTCAGTGTAAACGATAAGTATGAACGTATCTCGTTTACACTAAACAAGATACGTGCATGCTTATGTCGTTTACACTGTAAACGAGATAAGGTTGGAGAATGAATTTTGGTAATAATTTTTATAATTATTTATTTAAATAAAAAATCCAGTATT
>NC_029794.2:30651700-30659611 GCF_000816755.2 Arachis ipaensis | reverse complement strand
ATAAAAAAAACTCACCAAACAAGTCCTTATCCTACCAAACTAAGCCCGAAGTCCTAAAGTCCTAAACCCTCTCACTCTAAAATAGATTTCCCACTTAGAAAGTGAGAAAGCTGAACTTTCATACCACACAACCAAATTAACATCCCAATAATTAAAGGAAAATTATAGCGTACAGAGCTTATTTTGGTACAGAGATAAAGAGATTCTCGTTTCTTTAGCACTATTTTTCTTGTGAGGGAGCAACTGAGCTGAGGCTATTTTAGGGGTAAAGGGTGGCTTGTAATGTGATGGAGCTGCAACTATACAAAAGATTGGGTGAGGCTTAATGGGCTTGACAAAGGGCTCTTTGATATAAACAAAATATAAACAATGTTCTCATTAATATTAAAGAATACGGGCGTTAAAACTAATCGGAAGAAAATGTGAAAAATAAGTAACAACAAAACCAAGTAGAAAACAAAATAAACAATGGAAATGCACGAGTATATTTGAAACGGAATACATAGATTTGGTGAACAATAATCAACATCACTATTAATAACAACAACAAATTACATCTTAAAGTGATCCTTAAAATTTATAAATTGTACTGATTTAATTCTCGATTTACAAAAATTGTATTATTTATATCTTCGACATTATAAAAAATTAGAATAAGATCCATACATTATGCAAACTCAAATAAATGATAGTAACAATTAATAATTATTTTAAAATAATTTTAAATACATGCAAGGGCGACGGTGAATTGCGGCGCTGCAAGGGCGACGGTGAATCACGGTGCTGCAAGGGCAACAGTGAGTCGCGATCGCGACGGCCAGGCACGGCGAGGCTTCCTTCTCTTTCTCTTTCTTCTGAAGATGTCAATGAGAAAAAGGGGTTGTGATGAACACCCCCTCATCTTCCCTTCCCCTCTTCCTTCCCCCGGTGTTCTTTCCTTTTTTTAATTTATATTTTTTATTAGGAGTAATTTAATAATAAAATTAAAAATTTTATTAAAATTGACGATTTTAATACCAAAAATAATGTTGAGGATGATTTTTAATCCAAAATAATTTTGGGGACGAATTTGATTTTGACCCTAAACCTTAGGGACCAAAACATTACTTATTCCTATTTTATACTTTAATATGTATTTTATGCAAGTAACTCATTTTTGTATGTGCACATAGCATCGTTGTATCTTTATTAATTTCTATTTTAAAAATTAAAATTTTATATATCTATATTATCAACTACTAATATTTTTTTTAAATGTGAATTAATTTTTTAAGTATTTTTACTAGTAATTTTGTATAAAAAAATTTCATGCTCTTATTTTAAGTTTAACATGGAAATAAGTATTGTTTTAATCCCTAAAGTTTAGGGTTAAAATCAAAATTGTCTTTAACCTTATTTTTTATTTAAAATCTTCCTTAACGTTTTATTTGGTATTAAAATCGTCATTCGGACAATTATACCGTTAGATCTCCATTACAACTCTATTCTTCTTCTTCTCNGTCTCGCACTCACCCTTGCTGTGCCTTGCGCTCACACCTCGCCTTCACCCTCGCAACGTTGCAACTCGCTCTCGCCCTCGCAGTGAAATGCACGTTACTTTCTTTAATTATTCTTCAAGATGCCTGATTCGTGTGGCTGCTGATGACAACAATGTTATCGACTCAAACTTGAAGTCATGCACAAAACTGCTTTGTCAGGTTATGCCATTACCCACATTTGTTCTACGGTATTATTTAATCCAATTGGCATAGAGGACAAGTTTCCAGAGTGGCGATAGATGCTTTATTCCTTGCAGAGACTCTATTTTGGAGACTCTTAATAAACGGAAGCTTAAAATCGGAAAGAAATATAAATCCATTATTTTACCCATTGAAGGTGTAGCTCTCTTTGTGTCAATAAAGTTAGGAACGATTTTGATTTTGACCCTAAACTTTAAGAACTAAAACAATCAAAATAAAATTGATTTTGATTTTGAGTTATGAGTAGCTAATTTTCTCTTATCTTATTTTAATTGTGTTTAATTGATACATAATTACGTTAATCAATTCTTGCACTTCACTATTGCCTTTATTCTCTTTAATTCTTGTCATTTACATTCCAGTCATTTACATTTTTGTCACTTTAATTCTTGTCATTTACATTCCAGTTATTTATATTTGTGTAATTTAAATTCCAGTTATTTACATTCAAGTCATTTATTGCTTTCATTTACTTATTTTTCAAGTCATTTAAATTTCAGCTTATACTCCAATTGTTCATCATCCAAACTTGAATCGTCTAACTAGAATAATCAATTGATCATTACTTGCTTAATCCATTAATCCTCGTGAGAACGATGTGGTATTATTTGATACGACTCGGTACTTGCCGATGAGTTAATCATTAAAATTTAGTTTCGTGCTATCAGAGTGCCATGTCATTGCCGGCGGCAAGATTAAATAGCCGGTGTTAGAGAATCATTGGAATCAATTTAGATCAGTTAGTATCGTTTATATTTATATAGCATATCTGTATATTAATTGTAGGATTCTATGCCTTTATTACTTTGATTCTTCTAGCACCTATATATACCCCTTGTATATTGTACTTTTGATCACACTGAATAATGCACAAAACATTTTCTTTAGATTGGTCTCTTATTTCTAACATGGTATCAAAAGTTTAGGTTTTTTTTCATGAAAATTAGTTCATAGCCCCATTGTTTTTTCTTTTCCGGCAGTGTTCTTTGGCCTCTTTTTTCGTTTTCTTTTCGACGCTTTGGTTCGTCACCCCCGTAACCACCTTGTTCGTCTTGTCACCGTGATTTTAACGCAACCCGAACTGTCGCCATCTGCCACCGGACGCGCCTCTACGCACTGCCAAAAGACGCTGCCATCACCAGGTTCATCTTCTTTCCATATTCATCCTCAGCCATTAGATTGGGACTTCGATCACACGGACCACAGCAATCCACGTGTCGCCCTGCCACCGTACCGTTCCGACGACCCGCGCTTGGACCCGATCCGATCCAGTTGGCTGACCCGTGTGCTTCCTTCCTCCATCCAGACACTGCCATGTGTCGCTGACGTGCTTCCTTTCGACACTGCCACATGTCCTTCTTGCTGACGTGGCTGCTGACCTGGCATCTAACGTGGCTGCTGACATGGCAGACAGTGGGACCCTCCTTAAGATTTTTTGGTGAGCTCTTTCCTATTCTGCCCTCCAATTTCTCATTTTCTGCTCCAAAATTACAGTTTTCTCTTCTCTCTTTGATCTGTATGTCTACTATTATGGAAATATCAATTGTTATTGCCGCCATAGACAAAAAGGGTAATTTCTGTCGAAACTGTAACTGCTCCGGACACCTCTTCTCCCACTGTCCTTCTGTTGAATGTTACAAATATCAACAGAAAGGTCACATTAGCTACAATTATTCACAAGTGTTCTGCCATTACTGCAAGCTCTCGAGACATTTTATTACTGACTGTCCTACTCGCCCACCACGTCCTGGTCACCTTGAGCATCATTCTCATCTCAACTTCTCCAAGAATGCATCTGCTTCTGCTATCTCTGCTATTGAATCTACCACATCTGCTCCTCTCAACCTGTCTTCTGTCTCTCTTTCTGATATTGCATCTCTTCTTAAGCATCTTCTCTCGCTTTCTGGTAATACTCCTGCTACTTTTTCAACTTCTCCAGGTAATTCTAAATGGTATTTTGACTCGGGTTGCTTTAATCACATGTCTCCATTGCGTGATCTTTTCTCGTCTCTGTCTACCACTACAAATGCACCTTCTGTCAATACTGCTAATGGTTCCCTCTTGCACGCAACACACAAGGGTTCTATCTCCCAGTCGACTCTTAATCTTCCTGATACTTATTATATTCCCAACCTGAACTTTAATCTTATTTCTGTTGGACAACTTATTGATCTGGGTTTTGATGTCACTTTTTCCATGTCTGGTTGTTGTGTACAGGATCGTCGGATGGGACAAATCATCGGGAATGGACGTAAGGTCGAAAGGTTGTTTGAACTCGAGAATCTTTATATTCCTTCTATGCCAAATCCCTGTGCTGCTTCTTCTCTATCTACCCTTCACTTATGGCATCAACGTCTTGCACACAGCTCCTTAGGAAAATTGCGTTCTCTTGTATCTTGGGGTATATTGGGTCAGGTTCCTACTGAGTCTTTTGATTGCATTTCTTGTCAAACTGCCAAACAACCTGCCTTATCGTTTCACAGTAATTCCTCTCTTGCTTGTTCTCCTTTTGATCTTATCCACTCTGATGTTTGGGACCCCGCTCCCACCACTTTTATGGGAGGAGCTCGATACTTTGTCATTTTTATTGATGATTATTCACGCTTTACTTGGGTTTATTTGATGGCTAATCGCCATGAGTTACCTCAGATCTATATTAACGTTGCCACTATGATTAAAACTCAGTTTTCCAAAGTCATTAAGGTTTTTCGACGCGATAATGCTATGGAATACCATGATTTCAAACTTTTAGCCTTTCTTGTAGAACATGGTACTTGGTTTGAGTTTTCTTGTCCTGGTACTTCTCAATAAAATGGTCGAGCTGAACGTAAACATCGTTACATTCTTGACTCTGTTCGTGCAGTGCTTCTTTCTTCTTCGTGTCCTGAGCGTACTTGGGGTGAAGTTGTTTCTACTATTGTTCATGTTATCAATAGACTTCCTTCTTCTGTTCTTGGTAATGTTACACCCTTTGAGCATCTTTAGCATACCTCTCCAGATTACAGTCCTCTTCGAGTTTTCGGTTGTGTCTATTTTGTTCTTCTTCAGCCTCGTGAGCACAGTAAACTTGAACCTTGTACTCGTATGTGTTGTTTTCTTGGTTATGGCACTGAACACAAGGGTTATTATTGTTGGGATCCTCTCTCTAAACGTATTCGTATATCTCATCATGTTGTCTTCTGGGAGCATCACAGGTTTTTTCGTTTTTCCTCATTTGAGTCTATTCCTCCCACTCAGTCACCTTTCTTCACTAACCCCAATGTTGACCTTTTTCCTAGTGATGATTCTACAGGTTCTATCTCGGGTCATCCTCTACAGCCTCCTGCTCTTCCACCTTCTCCATTTCCCAATGATTCCAGACCGGATGGCGATCCCGTTCCTACCGTCATGCCTCCTCCTCCCACTTATTTTCTACTATTCTTCATCAACATGAACCTAAATCATTTAGAGAAGCCTCCACAAATCCAAATTGGTAACAAGCAATGCAGGAAGAAATACAGGCACTTGAAAAAGCACACACTTGGAATTTGGTTGATCCTCCTTCTAATCAGGAAGTTGTGGGCAGTAGATGGGTATACAAGATCAAGACTCGCTCCGATGGCTCTATTGACCATTATAAGGCACGCTTGGTTGCTCAAGGTTGTACGCAAGAGTATGGTATTGACTATGAAGAGACTTTTGCTCCTGTTGCTCGTCTCATATCTGTTAGAGCTCTTCTTGCAATTGTTGTGGTAAAAAAATGGTCTCTTAGTCAGATGAACGTGAAGAATGCATCTCTTAATGGAGATTTAAAAAAGAAGGTCTATATGAAACCACCTCCAGGTTATCCTTGTCATTCTAACAAAGTCTGTCTTCTTCGCAAGGCACTCTATGGTCTTAAGCAAGCTCCTCGTGAATGCTTTGACAAGTTCAGCACTACCATCTGTAATCTCGGTTTCACTTGCAGTCCTCATGAGAATGCACTTTTTATTCGTAAAAGTGTACGTGGAGTTGTTCTTCTACTTTTGTATGTTGATGACATGATCATTACTGGAGATGATGTTGATGGTATCTCTTATCTTAAAGCCTCACTTCACCGTACCTTTGATATGAAAGATCTTGGTTCTCTCAGCTATTTTCTTGGTCTTGAGGTCATCTACACAGATGATGGCATCTATCTCTCTCAGGCTAAGTATGCTTCAAATCTTCTTGCTCGCTGATGCGAGCGGAAATTGGCGAGTTAAGAATGATTATAAATTATGCGTTGCCAGTATAGTTCTCAACCAACCAGAAATCCGCTTATCAATTTAAAAAGGGGTGTCACAGAAATTAAAATTAAAATACTGGGAGTATGAATCCCAGGTCGTCACCCAACGAGTTGCAGGAAAGTGTGCTATTTTATTAATCAGAAGGTTTTCAAAAAGGTTTGAGTTGAATGACAGAAAATTAAATTGGAGAATGTATATAAATATAAATAAAAGCCTTGACTGGGAGTTGATTAGATGGAAGCCCTATTCTTGTTGCAGTACTCTCAAGATTAATTGACAATTGAGATTTATTGTATTTAGTTGTCCCTAACTAAGTAAGGGAAAGTCAAATAAGTTGGAATGTTGTTCTATTCATAGGTTCCAATCCACTCTTGGGAGGATTGGTGTTAGTGACTAGAGAGCAATCCAACAATAAACCCAATTACAATCTTTCTCTTGAGCATTCCAACTCAAGGATTCCTTTCATCGACTCCCCATCAAGTTAGGGGACTACTCGCTCATTGTAAATGTAAAATTCATAACGTAAGAAAGAGAATTAAAGAAAGACATGATAAATAATGCTCAAAAGATTAATTTAAAATAAAAGTGATTCTTGTATTAATAAATGCTAAAATAATCCAATAGCAAAATTAAGTAAATTAAGGAACATGGAAGAGTAAAAGACAAGTGAAGAGAACGAACTAGAATGTCAAAGTCTTGATGAGGCAATAACTCTTCTCAATATCCCAATGCAAAATAATGAAAAACAACTAATCCTAAAAACTATGAATGTGTAGAGAGAAAACCTAGAGGAGGAGTAGAACTAGATCTAAAAACTAAAACTATGCGGAATGAATGTTCTCTCTGGTTTCTACATGTTCTCTGGCTCTAGTCTGCTTTTTTGGGCCGAAAACTGGGTCAAAATGGGGCCCGAAATCGCCCCCAGCGATTCTACAAATTATGCAGATCGCGCATGTCACGCGATCGCGTCGCTCATGCGGACGCGTCATTCGGCATTCTGCTTTGCCACGCAGTCGCGTCATCCATGCGGCCGCATCACTCGTGCTATTCCATGCCGCACAGTCGCGTCATCCATGCGGCCGCGTCACTGCGATTTGCTCTTCTCCGCGCGGTCGCATCGTTTCTCGCTGGTCATCTCCTCAATTTCTTTTGTTCCTTCCATTTTTGCAAGCTTCCTTCCCAATCTCCAACTCATTCATGCCCTATAAAGCCTGAAACACTTAGCACACAGATCACGGCATCGAATGGAATAAAAAATAAAATACATAATTAAAAGTCTCTAGGAAGCAAGTTTTCAATCATGCAATAATTTTAGGAAGGAAATATAAATGCATGCTTATTTAATAAATAACTGGGCAAAGATCATGATAAAACCACACCTTTAAACACAATATAAACCATAAAATACTGGTTTATCAACCTCCCCAAACTTAAACATTAGCATGTCCTCATGCTTAGTTGAAGGAGATAAAATAAATGAGTAAGAAGATGTAAAACCTATGCAATGCAATGCAACCTATATATATGAATGCAGCTGTATGATTTTTGTCCACTTGATCAAAAGTAAGTAAGCTCTTCAAAACAATTACAAATCAAATTCTACTAACTCAATTCTTATACAGTAAGAACAGATAAAAGTACAAGAAGATAGCTCATGAAAGTAGGGAACATAGAAATTCAAGCATGGAACCCTCACTGATGAAGTATGTACACTCTAGTCTCTCTAGTATATAGGGTAATCACTCTATGCTTCTCTAATCATGCTCTCTAATTTTTGTTCTTCTCCTAACCAATCAACAACATTTAATATACCAATACAAACATCATGAGGTCTTTTCAAGGTTGTAATGGGGCCAAGGTAAGGATAAGGATACATATATAGCTAAGTAAGCTTATAAATTGAATCTTTAATTAACCCAAGCTTT
>NC_029794.2:30636926-30651675 GCF_000816755.2 Arachis ipaensis | reverse complement strand
TTTTTTTTTAACACAGAAACATAAAAATAACAAAGCTTATCAATGCACATAGATTTTTAATTCTTATAGTTTCACATGAGTAGGTATCCAAATTCCCATAATATTATCATGACTCATTCCCTTATTATCCTTTGTTCCCACAATTTTCCATACTTAAATAACACACACAATTCTATTTTAAGCTAACCAAAGATTCAATTTGGGATGTATAATTATTTTTCCGCTTAAGACTAGTAATGTGGTAAAATATAGAACAAATGGGATTTAAAGGCTTAAAGTGGCTAACAAAGGTAATTGAAAGGGTAGGCTTATTTTGGATAAGTAAGCTGAACAAATAATGGCCTCAATCATATGCAACCATGTAAATATAATAAACATTGGACATATAAGATGAAACAAAATATAGATTACAATCATAGAGAAGTAAACACACAAGAATAAAATAATTATGGTTAAATAATGTAACCATTCATAAAGGCTCAAATCTCACAGGTTGTGTGTTCTTTAGCTCAAAAATCATGTTCCAAATACAACTTCAAGCAAATTTAACATAAAAGTTTTAATTAAAATTAGTGAAATTTTGTTCCAAAGATAGAGTCTTAGAAGAAACTTATTGTCTTTTCAATCAAGTAGAACATGCATGCAACTAATCTATTACTATGCAAATTATCCTATTCTACAAAAGAAAAACTAACTAAATAACCTAATTTATTGGTGTATAGGGAAGAGAAATTACCTCCAGAAGTCAGGTACTGACCGACCTCCTCACACTTAAGGCGTTGCACCGTCCTCGGTGCCATCTGTCAAGAACAAAGGTGGGCTAGTAGCAGTATCTCCACAGTCGGGACCATCATAGCTCCCTATGCTGGTAAAAGAAGTGGATTCTGGGGTGTCTGAGTCCTTGAATTTTCCCATGATCAGCTCCTTGAGGTATGTGAATCGGCGCTTGTTACGGCGCTCTCTCAGCTTAGCTTTCTGTTCATGTCGATCCAACTTTTCAAATATCTACTGGAGCAGTTAGGCTGTTGTGGGTGCTTGTGGTGTTGAAGAAGGAATATCCTCAACTGGTTCAGTAAGCTGGCTAATAGTGGCTACTGGAAGTCTAAGGTACTTCCTGTTGGAGACATACTAATCATCCCGTGGAAGCATGACTTTGGTGTCCCCAGCTCTGTAGGAGACTCCGGCTGCTGAGACAAGATCTGAGACCAGGGCGGGAAAAGGCAAGTTGTCCGCAATTTCTACGTGTTCCATAGCATTCCGGATATGTCTTGGTAGATTCAGAGGTTGGTCTGTAAGGATGCACCATAGTAGAACGGCCATGTCCACAGTGAAGGAGGACTCGTGAGTGCTCGGGAAGACGTAATGGGACATGATCTGTGCCCATACGCGAGCCTCCAAGGTAAGTGCTGAAGCCGATATTCCCTTAGGGCGGGTACGATGGTATCCGTAGATCCATCTGCTGCCAAGTAATGCAATAACTCTGAGAACAACATCCCAGTCAAATTGGTACATCTGGTGCTTGAGTGCAGCTTCTTGAAAGGCGTCCAATCCTTCTGGAATAGTGGGAAGACTTAGAGCTTTCTGAATGGCTTCTTCTGTAATGGGGACTTGCTTCTGACGAACATAGACAGACTGCAGAGTGGGCAGGTGGAAATTGGAGTAGAAGTCGACTACCCAAGAAAGATTGACCTGCCTTGGCTGTCTTTGTAGGAAACCCCATTGTCTTCGGGCAATTTGCGGCTCAACGAAGGTGGCAATATTGGGCGGGAGGAGAAGAAGGTATTCGTTGTTGTAATTCTTTTCTGCCAGGATGGAGAACATCTGCTCACAGTAGCGATTGGGAAATCGCGCAGTGTCCTTTGCTGGGAAAGCTTTCTCTTTTTCATCAACCTTTATAATCCTCTTAAATCTCTTTGTTGAGGGCTTTACTGCAGTTGAAGAGGGTTCTGCCACTAATGCTCTTTTTGTACCTCTTCTTGCTGGTAGTTTGGGAGTAGCTTTCTCCTTTCCTTTCTTGGTGGCCATCCTGAAAAAGGGAAGAGAAAGTAAAATAAATTGAAAGGAATAGAGCAAGGAAGAGGGTGGTGTAAGTGATAAGCAATGCACAATAAAGAAGAATGACGTTAACACATGGTCCGGATGACATGGAAAAAGTCATCAATGGAAATATAGCAAGGGCATATAGGGACAAGTAAACGCAAGGAGTTTATTGGCATGCAGGCAAAGGCATGAGTAGCGTAGACCAAGCATTCAATGTCCAATTTAAATATGTTATCACTCGTAACTAACTATCACGTTTGTATTGACAATTAAATTCAATTAATAAAGTAGTAAAGGGATTTTGTGAAAAGCAAGCATTGAATATTAGAGTAGAAAAATGTAGAGAAGTTCATAATGCCATATGGGTTTTTTCACAAACACATAGCATGCATGTGAAATAAGCTCTTGAAAATAATAATTTGAACATGCAAGTAATCCCTTAAAAAGTAATATATAATTGTCAAACAAATTTACAACAGTCCACAAGCATATAATTAGAAATAATGACTCAATTAAATTAATAACACCAAGTAAAAAGGAAAAGGAAAGAAAAAGAAAATAAGAACAATGAAGGTAAAAAGAAAAAAAAAAGAAGATAACATATAAAAATAAGAAGAATAATAGAAAAGTGAGGAGGGAAGAAGAAAAGAAAAACCTTGTTAATGGGGGTGAGAGAAAGTAAAAAGTGAGAAAGAAGGAAGAAGGCAGGGAGGAAGAAAGGTAGAAGAAATAAGGAGGAAAAAAGAAAATAGGATTTGGGGAGAAAAAGATAAGATAGTTGGCAGAATTAGGGAGGCTGTGCGACGCAAGCGACGCGATCGCGTGGGACACGCGGTCGCGCGACTTGCGCTTAAAGTAAATGACGCGGTCGCGTCGGTCACGCGATCGCGTGACCCGTTTTATGCCATTGGCACGAGGGTAGCCTCGCACTCGCACAACTCTCTGTTCAAAAACATTAAATGCCAAATTTTAGGTGACGCGATCGCATGGGGCATGCGATCGCGTGAATGGGCAATTATTGGGATGTGACGCGGCCGCGTGGGGCACGCAGTCGCATGAATGGACTGCGCGTCCAGCGCGAGTCCAGCACCACTCTAGCACAACTTTCAGCTGTGCACCATTATTACGTCGAAATCCTTGGTCACGCGGCCGCGTGGGACACGGGGTCGCGTGGGAGGCCACTGATCCCATATGACGCGGTCGCGTCAGCGTCGCGATCGCGTGGGCCGAATTGTGCCATTGGCACACCTCCAGCCACGCTCTCGCGTGACTCTCTGTTCATTTTTAATTGTCTCTCCCAATACCTGCGACGCGGACGCGTCAATGATGCGATCGCGTCGGGTAACAAATTTTTTTTTTAATAAAAATAGGAGTATGTAAATGTAGATGCACGAAATGTACTAATGAAGAGAAGAGTTATTGAACAAGAAAACTAAAAAATAAAGAAAAGAACGATCATACCATGGTGGGTTGTCTCCCACCTAGCACTTTGCTTTAACGTCCGTAAGTTGGACGCTCCACTAGCTCAGTCTTCGGCTATGTGGGGATCTTCCAAGCGGAAGATCTCGAGCTCCTTGTCTTTCTTCCGCTTCTCGCCATGGTACAGCTTTAAACGATGTCCATTAACTTTGATAAGTTCAGAGCTTGAAGGATGGCTAAGGTGATAAACTCCATATGGTTCGGCCTTCTCTACTCTGTATGGACCTTCCCATCTAGATCTCAACTTGCCTGGCATGAGCCTCAGTCAAGACTTGTAAAGGAGGACTAAGTCCCCAGGTTGGAACTCTTTCCTCTTGATGTGCTGATCATGTACAGCCTTCATCTTCTCCTTGTATAGTCTTGAGTTCTCATAAGCTTCTAGTCGAAGGCTTTCCAGTTCTTGCAGTTGCAACTTTCTTTCAGCTCCGGCTCCCTCAATTCCAATGTTGCATTCCTTTACTGCCCAAAAGGCTTTGTGCTCTACTTCAACAGGGAGATGACAGGCTTTTCCCTAAACTAAGCGGAAAGGACTCATCCCAATGGGTGTTTTGGATATATTACCAAATTTTTGGCATAGGAAACAAGATCTACAAAATTCAGCAGCATCCTTAAAAAGAGTAGGCCACCAGAATCCACAGTCTAAGATTTTTCTAGCAGTTCTTTGAGGGCCAAAATGTCCTCCACTCTCAGATGAGTGACAGACCTCTAAGATGGACTGGAATTCTGATTGAAGCACACACCGTCTAATTACCTGGTCAGCGCCACATCTCCATAAATATGGGTCATCCCATATATAATATTTAGACTCGCTTTTCAGCTTGTCTCTTTGATGCTTAGAAAAGTATGGAGGAAAGGTGTGGCTAACTAGATAATTACCTACAGGTGCATACCAAGGGACTATCTCAGATACTGCTTGCAGGTTATCAAATGGGAAATTATCAGCTATAGGAGTGGAGTCATCTGTAATTTGCTCAAGGCGACTCAAGTGGTCTACCACTAAATTTTGGTTACCACTTCTGTCCTTAATTTCTAAATCAAATTCTTGTAATAGCAGTATCCAACGTATAAGCCTTGGTTTGGACTCCTTTTTAGATAATAGATACCTTAGAGCTGCGTGGTCTGAATACACTACTACCTTCGTACCAAGTAAATAGGCTCGGAATTTATACAGAGCAAAAACAATAGCAAGAAGCTCTTTCTCAGTAGTAGTATAATTAGACTGAGCGGCATCTAAAGTTTTAGACGCATACGCAATAACAAAGGGGTCCTTACCTTCACGTTGAGCCAGTGCTGCTCCTACTGCATGGTTGGAAGTATCACACATAATTTCAAATGGTTGGCTCCAGTCTGGTCCTCTTACAATTGGGGCTTGAGTCAGTGCGGTCTTCAGCTTATCAAACGCTTGTTTGCAATGGTCACTGAACTCGAACTCAATGTCTTTCTGCAGTAATCTTGATAAGGGAAGTGCTACCTTACTGAAGTCCTTAATGAATCTCCTGTAAAAACCTGCATGGCCAAGGAAAGAACGGACCTCCCTCACAGAAGAGGGGTAAGGTAAAGTAGAAATAACATCCACCTTTGCTGGATCTACAGAAATGCCAGTATTAGACACAACATGTCCTAGTACAATCCCTTGTTTAACCATAAAGTGACATTTTTCAAAATTTAATACAAGGTTTGTACTGACACATCTATCTAATACTCTAGATAATCCATCTAAGCAAAGGCTAAAGGAATCGCCGCATACACTAAAATCATCCATAAAAACCTCCATACAGTCCTCAATAAGATCAGATAAAAGACTCATCATGCACCTTTGGAAAGTAGCTGGTGCATTGCACAAGCCAAAGGGCATTCTCCTGTAAGCATAAGTCCCAAAAGGACATGTAAAAGTGGTCTTTTCTTGATCCTCAGAGGCTATATGAATTTGGAAATAACCTGTGTAACCATCTAAAAAACAATAATGCGATTTACCTGATAGGCGATCCAGCATTTGATCAATGAATGGAAGAGGATAGTGATCCTTACAGGTTGCTTGGTTGAGGCGTCTGTAGTCAATGCAGACCCTCCAGGCGTTCTGAACTCTGGTTGTCAGGAGCTCTCCATGCTCATTCTTCACTGCAGTGACTCCAGACTTCTTTGGCACCACTTGTACTGGACTTACCCATTCACTGTCTGAGATGGGATCGATGATATCTGCGTCTAGTAGTCTGGTCACTTCCTTTTTGACAACCTCTAGGATAGTGGGGTTCAGTCTTCTCTAGGGTTGACGGACAGGTCTTGCTCCCTCTTCTAAAAATATTCTATGCTCACATACTTGAGGGTTGATGCCTACTACGTCTGCCAAACTCCACCCAATTGCCTTCTTGTGCCTCCTCAGCACACCAAGTAGCTGCTTTTCCTGTTGAGAAGTGAGTTTCCTTGCAATGATAACCGAAAACTTCTGCCCGTCTTCAAGGTAAGCATATTTGAGGTGTGGAGGAAGGGGTTTTAATTCTAACTTCTGATCATGTTCTGGCTCTGGGTTGTCTGGAGCTGGTAACAAAGGAAAAGCACTGTCATTGTCCTCTGAGAATGTCCCCACACTTGGACCTTGTCCTGTGTGCTTCTCTTCAAATTCCTCCTGGTGAACTTCAGCTACGGTTTCATCTATAATTCACACTGGAGGATGGAATGATCCTTCGAAGGATGCTTCATAACTCCATTCAGATTGAAGATCACTACTCGGCCATCTATTTTAAAAGAGTATGTTCCTAAAAAAGCATCTAATTTGAACTTTGAGGTCTTCAGGAATGGTCTTTCGAGTAGGATTGATGATGGCTTATCTGAGGTATTCTGGGAAGGCTTCCTTGTAAGTTGTGGAAATGGAATGGGAGTGGTATCTTCTGCAGTGTCTGCGCCTTTTGGTGCTTCCTCTTGTGGTTGCACTTCTTCTTCTTCAGCTATATCCTGTATGTCCTCTTCTTCTTCAACATCTTCTATTTCCACTACTTCTTCAGCTGAGGCGTGCTCTGGTGGGTTTGGCTCATCCTGATTCCTCTCATGTAGTGTGGTTCCGGACCTCAGGGTGATGGCACTAATACCACTCTTGGGATTGGGTAATGGTTGAAAGGGAATTCCACTGGAGCTCAAAGGTTGGTTATTGGAGTTGTTCATTGATCCAATCTGTGAGACAAGAGCTTGCAAAGTAGCGTTCAGACCATTTAGAGTGGCATTAATGTTATTTTCCATGGTCTGCTGTCTCCGATCAATAGATTGTAGTAATTCATCATTGGCAGATGAAGAAGGATAGGTAATTTGAGAGGTTTGCTGTTGGGTATTCTGTGGTCCTTGGGATTGCCTCAGGTGAGGTACTCTGTAAGGCTGATTCTGATTTTGCTGCCTGTTGTTGTTATTATTCCACCTCTGATATCCCTGATTATCTCTGCCTCCTATGTTGTTGTTGTCCCTCCAATTCTGGTTAGAATTGTCCTGCCATCCATGGTTGTAATTGCTACTTTGATTGTACCCTTGGTTGGGGCGGTCATAGAAGTTATGAGTGGCTGCCACGGTGTTGTCTTCCTGCTGGAGCTGTGGACATTCATCAGTATAATGACTATAATCAGCACAGATTCCGCAAACTCTCTGTGGGACTAACTGTTGGTTTTGCTGTGCTGGAGAAGGTTGAGCTTGCTGAACTTGTCATTGATTCAATTGCATTTGCTTCAGCAATTTGGTTATTTCACAGATACTCTGAGTTAGAGCAGTAGTCTCTCTGCTAGAGGATACTTCTGCAATGGCTTTTGAACAGCCTTGTTTCTGCCTGTGATTCCTGGTAGATTCAGCTAAGTCACTAATCAATTACCACGCCTCATCAGTGGTCTTGTACTTTTTCATAGACCCATTGCTAGCACTTTCCAATGTGGTCTTATCTTGGGGCCTCATGCCCTGTGTGACATAACCGAGTAACACTATCTTGTCAATCATATGGTGGGGGCATGCTTCCAGAAAATTATTGAAGCGCTCCCAGTATTCATAAAGCGTCTCGGATTCATCCTGAACAATCATGGAAATATCTTTCTTCAGTTTATCAGTAACTTCAGCTGGAAAGAACTTTTCCAAAAATTCTCTTCTGAGTGTAATACCACTCTCTTGCCTTTCCCTCAAGAGAAAATGGGAAAGCTTTCAGCAAAATTGAAGTTTCATCTACACCATCACGCCTGACATTAGAACAGGCTGCCTGAAAATCTCTCAGGTGCTTGATAGGCTCTTGAGCAGGTAAGCCATAAAACTTGGGCATAAAATTGAGCAGTGCGGTCTTTATTTTAAAATCTGTAGCCACCGCTGGATGATGCCCTTGGAACGGTTGCATTGAAAAATCAGGGGCTCCAGCCTCCTGGATAGTAACTCTTCTGGCTGCCGCCATGTTACCTGTACGTAAATCAATCGAATCAGTAGAACGGGAGCTGGTTTCTTCCTCAAATGGCATTTCAAATCCGCCCTCAGAGAGGGCTAACCGACGCCGAACTTGCCTTATTCGTGAAATAGTTCTTTCAATCTCAGGATCAAATACTGGCAAGCTTGGATCAGGAAGTGAACGCGTCATCTAACAAAAGAAACAAGCAGCTCAGAGTAGCAAAATAAAATAAAATGCAAATAAATAAATTCCAATTAATAACTTTAGCACTCTATTGCAACTCCCCGGCAACGGCGCCAAAAATTGATGCGAGCGAAAATTGGCGAGTTAAGAATGATTATAAATTATGCGTTGCCAGTATAGTTCTCAACCAACCAGAAATCCACTTATCAATTTAAAAAGGGGTGTCACAGAAATTAAAATTAAAATACTGGGAGTATGAATCCCAGGTCGTCTCCCAACGAATTACAGGAAAGTATGCTATTTTATTAATCAGAAGGTTTTCAAAAAGGTTTGAGTTGAATGATAGAAAATTAAATTGGAGAATGTATACAAATATAAATAAAAGCCTTGACTGGGAGTTGATTAGATGGAAGCCCTATTCTTGTTGTAGTACTCTCAAGATTAATTGACAATTGAGATTTATTGTGTTTAGTTGTCCCTTACTAAGTAAGGGAAAGTCAAACAAGTTGGAATGCTGTTCTATTCATAGGTTCCAATCCACTCTTGGGAGGATTGGTGTTAGTGACTAGAGAGCAATCCAACAATAAACCCAATTACAATCTTTCTCTTGAGCATTCCAACTCAAGGATTTCTTTCATCCACTCCCCATCAAGTTAGGGAACTACTCGCTCATTGTAAATGTAAAATTCATAACGTAAGAAAGGGAATTAAAGAAAGACATGATAAATAATGTTCAAAAGATTAATTTAAAATAAAAGTGATTCTTGTATTAATAAATGATAAAATAATCCAATAGAGAAATTAAGTAAATTAAGGAACATAGAAGAGTAAAAGACAAGTGAAGAGAACGAACTAGAATGTCGAAGTCTTGATGAGGCAATAACTCTTCTTAATATCCCAATGCAAAAATAACGAAAAATAACTAATCCTAAAAACTATGAATGTGTAGAGAGAAAACCTAGAGGAGGAGTAGAACTAGATCTAAAAACTAAAACTATGCGGAATGAATGTTCTCTCTGGTTTCTACATGTTCTCTGGCTCTAGTCTGCTTTTTTGGGCCGAAAACTGGGTCAAAATGGGGCCCAAAATCGCCCCAGCAATTCTGTAGATTATGCAGATCGCGCATGTCACGCGATCACTTCGCTCATGCGGACGCGTCATTCGGCGTTCTGCTTTGCCACGCGGTCGCGTCATCCATGCGGCCGCGTCACTCGTGCTATTCCATGCCGCGCGGTCGCGTTATTTATGCGGTCGCGTCACTGCGATTTGCTCTTCTCCGCGCGGTCTCGTCGTTTCTCGCTGGTCATCTCCTCAATTTCTTGTGTTCCTTCCATTTTTGCAAGCTTCCTTCCCAATCTCCAACTCATTCATGTCGTATAAAGCCTGAAACACTTAACACACAGATCACGGCATCGAATGGAATAAAGGGAAAATAAAATACATAATTAAAAGTCTCTAGGAAGCAAGTTTTCAATCATGCAATAACTTTAGGAAGGAAATATAAATGCATGCTTATTTAATGAATAAGTGGGCAAATATCATCATAAAACCACACCTTTAAACACAATATAAACCATAAAATAGTGGTTTATCAACCTCCCCACACTTAAACATTAGCATGTCCTCATGCTTAGTTGAAGGAGATAAAATAAATGAGTAAGAACATATAAAACCTATGCAATGCAATGCAACCTATATATATGAATGCAGCTGTATGATTTTTGTTCACTTGATCAAAAGTAAGTAAGCTCTTCAAAACAATTACAAATCAAATTCCACTAACTCAATTCTTATACAGTAAGAACAGATAAAAGTGTAAGAAGATAGCTCATGAAAGCAGGGAACATAGAAATTCAACCATGGAACCCTCACTGATGAAGTATGTACACTCTAGTCTCTCTAGTATATAGGGTAATCACTCTATGCTTCTCTAATCATGCTCTCTAATTTTTGTTCTTCTCCTAACCAATCAACAACATTTAATATACCAATGCAAACATCATGAGGTCTTTTTAAGGTTGTAATGGGGCCAAGGTAAGGGTAAGGATACATATATGGCTAAGTAAGCTTATAAATTGAATCTTTAATTAACCCAAGCTTTAACATAACCTATATATATTCTATATAACTTCTAAAATTCATACCTAGCTACCCAGAAATTCCCTTTTACATTCCCTACTCATGTTTCAATTTTTTATTTTTATTTTATCATACATGCATTGATTTTTGAATTCTTAATCTAACATTGGGGTAATTTTGTCCCCTTATTTATTTATTGAATATATATATATATATATTTTTTCTCTTTTTTTTTTATCATAACATAAACATAAACATAGCTTATCAGTGCGTATAGATTTTTGATTTTTTTATAGTTTCACATGAGTAGGCATCCAAATTCCATTATATTATCCTCATTCCCTTATTATCCTTTGTTCCCACAATTTTTCATACTTAAATAACACACACAATTCTATTTTAAGCTAACCAAAGATTCAATTTGGGATGTATAATTGTTTTTCCGCTTAAGGCTAGTAATATGGTAAAATATAGATCAAATGGGATTTAAAGGCTCAAAGTGGCTAACAAAGGTAATTGAAAGGGTAGGCTTATTTTGGATAAGTAAGCTGAACAAATAATGGCCTCAATCATATGCAAGCATGTAAATATAATAAACATTGGACATATAAGATGAAACAAAATATAGATTACAATCATAGAGAAGTAAACACACAAGAATAAAATAATTATGGTTAAATAATGTAACCATTCATAAAGGCTCAAATCTCACAGGTTGTGTGTTCTTTAGCTCAAAAATCATGTTCCAAATACAACTTCAAGAAAATTTAACATAAAAGTTTTAATTAAAATTAGTGAAATTTTGTTCCAAAGATAGAGTCTTAGAAAAAACTTATTGTCTTTTCAATCAAGCAGAACATGCATGCAACTAATCTATTACTATGCAATTTATCCTATTCTACAAAAGAAAAACTAACTAAATATCCTAATTTATTGGTGTATAGGGAAGAGAAATTACCTCCAGAAGTCAGGTACTGACCGACCTCCCCACACTTAAGGCGTTGCACCGTCCTCGGTGCCATCTGTCAAGAACAAAGGTGGGCTGGTAGCAGTATCTCCACAGTCGGGACCATCATGGCTCCCTGTGCTGGTAAAAGAAGTGGATTATGGGGTGTCTGAGTCCTTGAATTTTCCCATGTTCAGCTCCTTGAGGTATGTGAATCGGCGCTTGTTACGGCGCTCTCTTAGCTTAGCTTTCTGTTCATGCCGATCCAACTTTTCAAGTATCTGCTGGAGCAGTTGGGCTGTTGTGGGTGCTTGTGGTGTTGAAGAAGGAATATCCTTAACTGGTTCAGTAGGCTGGCTAATAGTGGCTGCTGGAAGTCTAAGGTACTTCCCGTTGAGGACATACTGATCATCCCGTGGAAGTATGGCTTTGGTGTCCCCAGCTCTGTAGGAGACTCCGACTGCTGAGACAAGATCTGAGACCAGGGCGGGAAAAGGTAAGTTGCTCGCAATTTGTACGTGTTCCATAGCATTCCGGATATGTCTTGGTAGATTCAGAGGTTGGTTTATAAGGATGCACCATAGTAGAACGGCCATGTCCGCAGTGAAGGAGGACTCGTGAGTGCTCGGGAAGACGTAATGGGACATGATCTGTGCCCATACGCGAGCCTCCAAGGTAAGTGCTGAAGCCGATATTCCCTTAGGGCGGGTACGATGGTATCCGTAGATCCATCTACTGCCAGGTAATGCGATAACTCTGAGAACAGCGTCCCAGTCAAAGTGGTACATCTGGCGCTTGAGTGCGGCTTCTTGAAAGGCGTCCAATCCTTCTGGAATAGTGGGAAGACTTAGAGCTTTCTGAATGGCTTCTTCTGTAATGGGGACTTGCTTCTGACAAACATAGACAGACTGCAGAGTGGGCAGGTGGAAATTGGAGTAGAACTCGACTACCAAGAAAGATTGACCTGCCTTGGCTGTCTCTGTACGAAACCCCATTGTCTTCGGGCAATTTGTGGCTCAACGAAGGTGGCAATATTGGGCGGGAGGAGAAGAAGGTATTCGTTGTTGTAATTCCTTTCTGCCAGGATGGGGAACATCTGCTCACAGTAATGATTGGAAAATCGCGCAGTGTCCTTTGCTGGGAAAGCTTTCTCTTTTTCATCAACCTTTATAATCCTCTTAAATCTCTTTGTTGAGGGCTTTACTGCAGTTGAAGAGGGTTCTGCCACTAATGCTCTTTTTGTACCTCTTCTTGGTGGTTGTTTGGGAGTAGCTTTCTCCTTTCTTTTCTTGGTGGCCATCCTGAAAAAGGGAAGAGAAAGTAAAATAAATTGAAAGGAATAGAGCAAGGAAGAGGGTGGTGTAAATGATAAGCAATGCACAATAAAGAAGAATGACGTTAACACATGGTCCGGACGACATGGAAAAAGTCATCAATGGAAATATAGCAAGGGCATATAGGGACAAGTAAATGCAAGGAGTTTATTGGCATCCAGGCAAAGGCATGAGTAGCATAGACCAAGCATTCAATGTCCCATTTAAATATGTTATCACTCGTAACTAACTATCACGTTTGTATTGATAATTAAATTCAATTAATAAAGTAGTAAAGGGATTTTGTGAAAAGCAAGCATTGAATATTAGAGTAGAAAAATGTAGAGAAGTTCATAATGCCATATGGGCTTTTTCACAAACACATAGCATGCATGTGGAATAAGCTCTTGAAACTAATAATTTGAACATGCAAGTAATCTCTTAAAAAGTAATATATAATTGTCAAACAAATTTACAACAGTCCACAAGCATATAATTAGAAATAATGACTCAATTAAATTTATAACACCAAGTAAAAAAGAAAAGGAAAGAAAAAGAAAATAAGAACAATGAAGGTTAAAAGAAAAGAAAAGAAGATAACATATAAAAATAAGAAGAATAATAGAAAAGTGAGGAGGGAAGAAGAAAAGAAAAACCTTATTAATAGGGGTGAGAGAAAGTAAAAAGTGAGAAAGAAGGAAGAAGGCATAGAGGAAGAAAGGTAGAAGAAATAAGGAGGAAAAAAAAATAGGATTTGGGAAGAAAAAGATAAGATAGTTGGCAGAATTAGGGAGGCTGTGCGACGCAAGTGACGCGATCGCGTGGGGCACGCGGTCGCGCGACTTGCGCTTAAAGAGAATGACGCGGTCGTGTCGGTCACGCGATCGCATGACCCGTTTAATGCCATTGGCGCGAGGGTAGCCTCGCACTCGCACAACTCTCTATTCAAAACCATTAAATGCCAAATTTTGGGTGACGCGATCGCATGGGGCATGCGATCGCATGAGTGGGCAATTATTGGGATGTGATGCGGCCGCGTGGGGCACGCGATCGCGTGAGTGGACTGCGCGTCCAGCGCGAGTCCAGCACCACTCTAGCACAACTTTCAGTTGTGCACCATTATTACGTCGAAATCCTTGGTCACGCGGCCGCGTGGGGCACGCGGTCGCGTGGGCCGAATTGTGCCATTGGCACACCTCCAGCCACGCTCTCGCGTGACTCTCTGTTCATTTTTAACTGTCTCTCCCAACACCTGCAACGCGGACGCGTCAATGATGCAGTCGCGTCGCATAACAAATTTTTTTTTTAATAAAAATAAGAGTATGTAAATGCAGATGCACGAATTGTACTAATGAAGAGAAGAGTTATTGAATAAGAAAACTAAAAAATAAATAAAAGAACGATCATACCATGGTGGGTTGTCTCCCACCTAGCACTTTGCTTTAACGTCCGTAAGTTGGACGCTCCACTAGCTCAGTCTTCGGTTATGTGGGGATCTTCCAAGCGGAAGATCTCGAGCTCCTTGTCTTTCTTCTGCTTCTCGCCATTGTACAGCTTTAAACGATGTCCATTAACTTTGATAAGTTCAGAGCTTGAAGGATGGCTAAGGTGATAAACTCCGTATGGTTCGGCCTTCTCTACTCTGTATAGACCTTCCCATCTAGATCTCAACTTGCCTGGCATGAGCCTCAGTCGAGACTTGTAAAGGAGGACTAAGTCCCCAGGTTGGAACTCTTTCCTCTTGATGTGCTGATCATGTACAACCTTCATCTTCTCCTTGTATAGTCTTGAGTTCTCATAAGCTTCTAGGCGAAGGCTTTCCAGTTCTTGCAGTTGCAACTTCCTTTCAGCTCCGGCTCCCCCAATTCCTATGTTGCATTCCTTTACTGCCCAAAAGGCTTTGTGCTCTACTTCAACAAGGAGATGACAAGCTTTTCCATAAACTAAGTAGAAAGGACTCATCCCAATGGGTGTTTTGTATGCTGTTCTGTATGCCCAGAGTGCATCTTGTAGCCTGGTGCTCCAGTCTCTTCTATGAGGTTTGACTATCTTCTGTAAGATACGCTTTATCTCTCTATTTTACACCTCAGCTTGCCCATTAGTCTGAGGATGGTAAGCTGTTGCAACTTTATGGATTATCCCATGTTTCTTCATCAATCCTGTTAGTCTCCTGTTATAAAAATGGGTGCCTTGATCGCTCACGATTGCTCGTGGTGATCCAAAGCGACAAATAATATGGTTTCTCACAAAGAAAACAACAGTGTTAGCATCATCAGTGCGGGTAGAAATTGCTTCCACCCATTTGGAAACGTA
>NC_029794.2:30619800-30635823 GCF_000816755.2 Arachis ipaensis | reverse complement strand
GCATGGAAAACAAGATCTACAAAATTCAGCAGCTTCCTTAAAAAGAGTAGGCCACCAGAATCCACAATCTAAGATTTTTCTAGCAGTTCTTTGAGGGCCAAAATGTCCTCCACTCTCAGATGAGTGACAGGCCTCTAAGATGGACTGGAATTCTGATTGAGGCACACACCGTCTAATTACCTGGTCAGCGCCACATCTCCATAAATATGGGTCATCCCATATATAATATTTAGACTCGCTTTTCAGCTTCTATCTTTGATGCTTAGAAAAGTATGGAGGAAAGGTGCGGCTAACTAGATAATTAGCTACAGGTGCATACCAAGGGACTATCTTAGATACTGCTTGCAGGTTATCAAATGGGAAATTATCAGCTATAGGAGTGGAGTCATCTGTAATGTGCTCAAGGCGACTCAAGTGGTCTGCCACTAAATTTTGGTTACCACTCATGTCCTTAATTTCTAAATCAAATTCTTGTAATAGCAGTATCCAACGTATAAGCCTTGGTTTGGACTCCTTTTTAGATAATAGATACTTTAGAGCTGCGTGGTCTGAATACACTACTACCTTCGTACCAAGTAAATAGGCTTGGAATTTATCCAGAGCAAAAACAATAACAAGAAGCTCTTTCTCAGTAGTAGTATAATTAGACTGAGCGGCATCTAAAGTTTTAGACGCATACGCAATAACAAAGGGGTCCTTACCTTCACGCTGAGCCAGTGCTGCTCCTACTGCATGGTTGGAAGTATCACACATAATTTCAAATGGTTGGCTCCAGTCTGGTCCTCTTACAATTGGGGCTTGAGTCAGTGCAGTCTTCAGCTTATCAAACGCTTGTTTGCAATGGTCACTGAACTCGAACTCAATGTCTTTCTGCAGTAATCTTGATAAGGGAAGTGCTACCTTACTGAAGTCCTTAATGAATCTCCTGTAAAAACCTGCATGGCCAAGGAAAGAACGGACCTCTCTCACAGAAGAGGGGTAAGGTAAAGTAGAAATAACATCCACCTTTGCTGGATCTACAGAAATGCCAGTATTAGACACAACATATCCTAGTACAATCCCTTGTTTAACCATAAAGTGACATTTTTCAAAATTTAATACAAGGTTTGTACTGACACATCTATCTAATACTCTAGATAATCCATCTAAGAAAAGGCTAAAGGAATCACCGCATACACTAAAATCATCCATAAAAACGTCCATACAGTCCTCAATAAGATCAGAGAAAAGACTCATCATGCACCTTTTGGAAAGTAGCTGGTGCATTGCACAAGCCAAAGGGCATTCTCTTGTAAGCATAAGTCCCAAAAGGACATGTAAAAGTGGTCTTTTCTTGATCCTCAGGGGCTATATGAATCTGGAAATAACCTGTGTAACCATCTAAAAAACAATAATGCGATTTACCTGACAGGCGATCCAGAATTTGATCAATGAATGGAAGAGGATAGTGATCCATACGGGTTGCTTGGTTGAGGCGTATGTAGTCAATGCAGACCCTCCAGGCGTTCTGAACTCTGGTTGTCAGGAGCTCTCTATGCTCATTCTTCACTGTAGTGACTCCAGACTTCTTTGGCACCACTTGTACTGGACTTACCCATTCACTGTCTGAGATGGGATAGATGATATCTGCCTCTAGTAGTCTGGTCACTTCCTTTTTGACAACCTCTAGGATAGTGGGGTTCAGTCTTCTCTGGGGGTTAACGGACAGGTCTTGCTCCCTCTTCTAAAAATATTCTATGCTCACATACTTGAGGGTTGATGCCTACTATGTCTGCCAAACTCCACCCAATTGCCTTCTTGTGCCTCCTCAACACACCAAGTAGCTGCTCTTCCTGTTGAGAAGTGAGTTCCCTTGCAATGATAACCGGAAACTTCTGCCCGTCTTCAAGGTAAGCATATTTGAGGTGTGGAGGAAGGGGTTTTAATTCTAACTTCTAATCATGTTCTGGGTCTGGGTTGTCTGGAGCTGGTAACAAAGGCAAAGCACTGTCATTGTCCTCTGAGAATGTCCCCACAGTTGGACCTTGTCCTGTGTGCTTCTCTTCAAATTCTTCCTGGTGAACTTCAGCTACGGTTTCATCTATAATGTCACACTGGAGGATGGAATGATCCTCCGGAGGATGCTTCAGAAATCCATTCAGATTGAAGATCACTACTCGGCCATCTATTTCAAAAGAGTATGTTCCTGAAAAAGCATCTAATTTGAACTTTGAGGTCTTCAGGAATGGTCTTCCGAGTAAGATTGATGATGGCTTATCTGAGGCATTCTAGGAAATCTCCAGGATATAAAAATCAATGGGAAATGTAAGCCCTTTAATGCCCACTAATATATCTTCAGCAACTCCAGCCACTGTGATAATGCTTTTATCTGCTAACACAAAACGAGCTGCCGACCTTTTTAAGGGAGAGAGCCTCAAAATATCATAAACTTTGCATATTTAGGTACCTGTTGAATAACATCAAAAAGAGGAACAGTTACCTCAACCTTTTTGAATATCTCTACCATTTTGGGATCAGGTTCCAGCTGCTTCCTGGGCTTCCTTGCAAGTTGTGGAAATAGAATGGGAGTGGTATCTTCTGCAGTGTCTGCACCTTTTGGTGTTTCCTCTTGTGGTTGCACTTCTTCTTCTTCAGCTATGTCCTGTATGTCCTCTTCTTCTTCAACATCTTCTATTTCCACTACCTCTTCAGCTGAGGCGTGCTCTGGTGGGTTTGGCTCATCCTGATTCCTCTCCTGTAGTGTGGTTTCGGACCTCAGGGTGATGGCATTAATACCACTCTTGGGATTGGGTAATGGTTGAGAGGGAATTCTACTGGAGCTCAAAGGTTGGTTATTGGAGTTGTTCATTGATCCAATCTGTGAGACAAGAGCTTGCAAAGTAGCGTTCAGACCATTTAGAGTGGCATTAATGTTATTTTCCATGGTCTGCTGTCTCCGATCAATAGATTATAGTAAGTCATCATTGGCAGATGAAGAAGGATAGGTAATTTGAGAGGTCTGCTGTTGGGTATTCTGTGGTCCTTGGGATTGTCTCAGGTGAGGTGCTTTGTAAGGCTGATTCTGATTTTGCAGCCTGTTGTTGTTATTATTTCACCTATGATATCCCTGATTATCTCTGCCTCCTCTGTTGTTGTTGTCCCTCCAATTCTGGTTAGAATTGTTCTGCCATCCGTGGTTGTAATTGCCACTTTATTTGTACCCTTGGTTGGGGCGGTCATAGAAGTTATGAGTGGCTGCCACGGTGTTGTCTTCCTGCTGGAGCTGCGGACATTCATCAGTATAATGACTGTAATCAGCACAGATTCTGCAAACTCTCTGTGGGACTAATTGTTGGTTTTGCTGTGCTGGAGAAGGTTGAGCTTGCTGAACTTGTCGTTGATTCAATTGCATTTGCTTCAGCAAGTTGGTCATTTCACAGATACTCTGAGTTAGAGCAGTAGTCTCTCTGCTAGAGGATACTTTTGCAACGGCTTTTGAACGGCCTTGTTTTTTCCTGTGATTCCTGGTAGATTCAGCTAAGTCACTAATCAATTGCCACGCCTCATCAGTGGTCTTGTACTTTTTCATAGACCCATTGCTAGCACTTTCCAATGTGGTCTTATCTTGGGGCCTCATACCCTGTGTGACATAACCGAGTAACACTATCTTTTCAATCATATGGTGGGGGCATGCTTCCAGAAGATTATTGAAGCGCTCCAAGTATTCATAAAGCGTCTCGGATTCATCCTGAACAATCATGAAAATATCTTTCTTCAATTTATCAGTAACTTCAGCTGGAAAGAACTTTTCCAAAAATTCTCTTCTGAGTGTATCCCAGTTGGATACAGTTGTTGCTGGTTGAGTGTAGTACCACTCTCTTGCTTTTCCCTCAAGAGAAAATGGGAAAGCTTTCAGCAAAATTGAAGTTTCATCTGCACCATCACGCCTGACAGTAGAACAGGCTACCTGAAAATCTCTCAGGTGCTTGATAGGCTCTTGAGCAGGTAAGCCATGAAACTTGGGCATCAAATTGAGCAGTGCGGTCTTTATTTTAAAATCTGTAGCCACCGCTGGATGATGCTCTTGGAACTGTTGCATTGAAAAATCAGGGGCTCCAGCCTCCTAGATAGTAACTCTTCTGGCTGCCGCCATGTTACCTATACGTAAATCAATCGAATCAGTAGAACGGGAGCTGGTTTCTTCCTCAAATGGCGTTTCAAATCCGCCCTCAGAGAGGGCTAATCGACGCCGAGCTTGCCTTATTCGTGAAATAGTTCTTTCAATCTCAGGATCAAATACTGGCAAGCTTGGATCAAGAAGTGAACGCGTCATCTAATGAAAGAAACAAGCAGCTCATAGTAGCAAAATAAAATAAAATACAAATAAATAAATTCCAATTAATAACTTTAGCACTCTATTGCAACTTCCCGGCAACAGCGCTAAAAATTGATGCGAGCGGAAATTGGCGAGTTAAGAATGATTATAAATTATGCGTTGCCAGTATAGTTCTCAACCAACCAGAAATCCGCTTATCAATTTAAAAAGGGGTGTCACAGAAATTAAAATTAAAATACTGGGATTATGAATCCCAGGTCGTCTCCCAACGAGTTATAGGAAAGTGTGCTATTTTATTAATCAGAAGGTTTTCAAAAAGGTTTGAGTTGAATGATAGAAAATTAAATTGGAGAATGTATATAAATATAAATAAAAGCCTTGACTGGGAGTTGATTAGATGGAAGCCCTATTCTTGTTGCAGTACTCTCAAGATTAATTGACAATTGAGATTTATTGTGTTTAGTTGTCCCTTACTAAGTAAGGGAAAGTCAAACAAGTTGGAATGCTGTTCTATTCATAGGTTCCAATCCACTCTTGGGAGGATTGGTGTTAGTGACTAGAGAGCAATCCAACAATAAACCCAATTACAATCTTTCTCTTGAGCATTCCAACTCAAGGACTCCTTTCATCGACTCCCCATCAAGTTAGGGGACTACTCGCTCATTGTAAATGTAAAATTCATAACGTAAGAAAGGGAATTAAAGAAAGACATGATAAATAATGCTCAAAAGATTAATTTAAAATAAAAGTGATTCTTGTATTAATAAATGCTAAAATAATCCAATAGCAAAATTAAGTAAATTAAGGAACATGGAAGAGTAAAAGACAAGTGAAAGAGAACGAACTAGAATGTCAAAGTCTTGACGAGGCAATAACTCTTCTCAATATCCCAATGCAAAGATAACGAAAAATAACTAATCCTAAAAACTATGAATGTGTAGAGAGAAAACCTAGAGGAGGAGTAGAACTAGATCTAAAAACTAAAACTATGCGGAATGAATGTTCTCTTTGGTTTCTACATGTTCTCTGGCTCTAGTCTGCTTTTCTGGGCCGAAAACTGGGTCAAAATGGGGCCCAAAATCGCCCCCAGCAATTCTGCAGATTATGCAGATCGCGCATGTCACGCGATCGCGTCGCTCATGCGGACGCGTCATTCGGCGTTCTGCTTTGCCACGCGGTCGCGTCATCCATGCGGCCGCGTCACTCGTGCTATTCCATGCCGCGCGGTCGCGTCATCCATGCGGCCGCGTCACTGCGATTTGCTCTTCTCCGCGCGGTCGCGTCGTTTCTCGCTGGTCATCTCCTCAATTTCTTGTGTTCCTTCCATTTTTGCAAGCTTCCTTCCTAATCTCCAACTCATTCATGCCCTATAAAGCTTGAAACACTTAACACACAGATCACGGCATCGAATGGAATAAAGGGGAAATAAAATACATAATTAAAAGTCTCTAGGAAGCAAGTTTTCAATCATGCAATAACTTTAGGAAGGAAATATAAATGCATGCTTATTTAATGAATAAGTGGGCAAAGATCATGATAAAACCACACCTTTAAACACAATATAAACCATAAAATAGTGGTTTATCACTCGCGCTGGGATTACAGATAGTTGCACTGAGTCTACTCCTCTTGAGCCTAATGTTCGATTTACCCCTGTGGATGGCACTGTTTTGGAAAATTTGACTCTCTATCGACAGTTAGTTGGAGGTCTCATCTACTTGACTGTCACCCGACTAGACATCGCCTATCCAGTTCATGTACTTAGCCAGTTCTTGTCAGCTCCTCGTACTACTCACTATGCGGCAGTTCTTCGCATTCTTCGCTACATCAAAGACACTCTATTTCATGGCCTTTATTTTTATGCCCATTCCTCTTTGTCCCTTCAGGCGTACTCCGATGCTAATTGGGCTGGTGATCCTACTGATTGTCGTTCCACTACTGGTTACTGTTTGTTTCTTGGCGACGCTCTCATTTCTTGGCGTGCTAAGAAGCAAACGTTCACTGCTCGCTCAAGCACAGAAGCTGAGTATCGTGCTCTCGCTGACACCACTGCTGAGGTTATCTCAATTCGTTGGCTTCTCGAAGATTTGGGTGCTTCTCAGTCGTCCCCTACTGAGGTTTTTTGTGACAACCGCAGTGCTATTCAGATTGCCCATAATGATGTGTTTCATGAACGCACCAAACACATTGAGATTGATTGTCACTTTGTTCGACAACGTATCTTTATTGATGCTGTTCGTCTCATTGCTGTTGGAACATTGGATCAGATTGCTGATATCTTCACGAAAGCTTGTCACCCGACTCGTTTTCGGACTTTGTTATCCAAACTCAAGATGGTATCCTTAGCTCCCACTTGAGTTTGAGGGGGGATGTTAGAGAATCATTAGAATCAATTTAGATCAGTTAGTATCGTTTATATTTATATAGCATATCTGTATATTAATTGTAGAATTCTATGCCTTTATTACTTTGATTCTTCTAACACCTATATATACCCCTTGTATATTGTACTTTTGATCACACTGAATAATACACAAAACACTTTCTTTAGATTGGTCTCTTGTTTCCAACAACCGAAAATAGAGTAAGGGACCAACTAAGTACATTTTTTACAAGATCAATAATAATAATAATAATAATAATATTTTTTATCAGAAAAATATTTATTAAATTACACATCTATAGATTTAATTTTTGATACATTTTCAATTCAAAAAAATAGTTTAATATACAAATATTTTTAACTATAAAACAAATTACTTTTGTTAAAGACAAATAGAAATGAATTTATTGAAGAACATCACGCTGTATATAAAAGTCAATTTTTTCTTTTAACTGTTATCGAAATATATATATATACTCAAGGTAAACAACTCTAAAAATGACAATCTAACCTAAAAATAATAACAATCCTTTATTATTACTTATTAATAGTAACTGAGTATATGAATAACCTTATAAATAGAATTAATTAAATTTTAACTGAAAACAACTTACACTCATGAATTCAATCGCTCAAAGAAAGTAATAAGACACTCACAGATAGAATGTTACATAATTTAAAATATAAAATTCTTATATAACTGACCAGCTAAGCCAACTTTTCAACAAATTATGGGTTAGCAGCTTTGATTGTTATAAAAAAATAGCAGAAACACGTATCTCAAAATTAGTATACCAAAAAAAATATCTGTATATTAGCTCTGTACCGTAGTGTTACCCATAATTAAAAGCCAAATCAAATTAAATCAAATCCCTTCTCTGTCTCTTCTGTTACCATACTTTCCGTCCATCACACAGCAAAACACTCTCTCCACCAAACTTTTCTTACAGCCCCACCGCCACCACCACCCATGGACGAGTTTCCACCGCCACCGCCACCTCCACCTCCTCCTATGACCCTGGACGGAGCTGAAAATGACGCAGTTTTCGCCAAAACGCTCGTGCTGAGCAAACGCGAAGTAACCGCTCGTCGGCTCCGCCGAACGAGGCAACTCAGACGGTGCTACAGAGGGCACTACTGGGCTCTAATGGAAGAGATCAAGTCCAAGTATAAGGAGTATTATTGGACCTACGGTAAGAGCCCCTTCAAGGAAACTAGCGGCGTAAACCACGCTGTCGTTTTGGGCGACGAGAACAATAACAACGCAAACGGCGGCAACGAGAGGAACAATAATGCCGCTTTGGGAGTTGGAGGAGACGACGTCGTTCGGTGCGCTTTTGGTGGATGTAAGATTAAGGCTATGGCGCTTACTAGGTACTGTCACGCTCACATACTTTCGGATCCGAAACAGAAGCTCTATCGGGGATGCAGAACCGTAGCTAAAAAGTGAGTTCTTTTTTACTCCAAGTTTTTTTTTTCCCTTGCAATTTTTGCTTTGGTTGATAGGTTTTCTTGCAATTTGAAATTTGTTGAAGAATTGTATTTTAATTTTTTGCTTTTTATGTTCGTTTTCATGTTGTGCTTTTTTCTTTTAGTTGAATAGATGAATGGAATTCTTTTATCATAATGCCTGTGGTTTGGAAAAGATGGGTTAAAGTTTCAGAGGAAGTAACCTGCTTTGTTTGTGGTTTAGTGTTGCTTGATAATTTTGCACTTGCTGATGCTGGATTTGGTTCCTCTAATCCTTATGGTAAATAGAATCCAAAGTTTTAACTGTTGAGGGTTAGGAGACCAATCCCCATGGTATCCTCATCGCGTAATATTGGGAAAGGAAACTAATTTAAGTATGTCAGGCTTACTCTCCAAGGTATCCTCACCTCGAGTCGTCTCGGGTGCGAGTGTGTCTCTATCACAATGCAAAACCATTGATGGTAGATAATTAGAAGTGTCTGGTAATATGTATATTTAATTTCCTTGTGTTGAAAACGTGCACTTTACCCCTCTATAGTGCACCTCAACGTTACAACATAGTTTTTGAATGCGAATGGGCGCCTCATGGTGGAGAGCAAAAATTCTGCCATAGGATTATGGCGAATGGCGTTGTGAGAAATGGTGGAAATGTTAGATAGGACTGAAAATACATGTATATCCACAAAATGCAGAAAAGCCGCACATGTAATAGATTATAAAATGTAAGCAATATAAGCAACCTTTTACTCGTAAGGGTGCAATTAATTCAGCTAAGCAACAAATAAAGACAACATTAAGTCAGAAAGCACAAAAATACAAAGACATAGGAGCTTAAGTGCCAACTATGGCATAGTCAAATACTAAAAGCTCAAAAGAAACACCAAAGACATTGTCTCATCTTGTATTTAAACTAACAAATGAAGTATCTGGATTGACTAGAGATGAAATGGAAGAGGAACGAACACCAAGAAAAAGACTCAAAATAAAAGTGAAACATAAGCAGAGTCTTGAAAAGAGAGCGGAGGGAAGAGTTGGAAAAAGGAAAACCACCTAGAGTGGAGGAGGAGGGCCAACTGGTGGCAGCGGTGATGCCTTGATGGCTTCTTTCTCAAGCAGCAGTAGTATTGACTTTCTTCCTGAAGGCCTGGATGGTTGCATAGTTTGATTTAATTAATAATCACTATATACTTAATTTGTTTGTTTTGGTAAAAGTCGAGCATTTTTTATTTAGAAAATTTTATTTAGCACAGACAACCCGTACAAAGTAATACAGATGACGTAAGATGCTTATATATATATATATATATAATGCTGTCCTGATTGCTGTCATTCATTGGCTGAAAATGCAACTACTTTCATAATTATCTCATTATACCAAACATTTATTATAAATGGTAACCCTATTGGTCAGTTCGTTTTATGCCCACCTCAATCTTAAGTTCTTGGAGAAAACCATGTTATGGACTTATGGCTGCTTTGCTTACTAAAAGAATTTCTTATTTTGTATTCAGTAGTGTCATATGACACTTGCTTACCAGCTATGCATACTAGTTTATGGATTCAAGCCAACTAAAGAATCCAATACTGGTCAACAATGTCTTGCAAATAGTTTATTCTTTGGTTGCATACAGAAATATCACTATCACCTGAAAAACTCACACCACATCTGTTGACTTCTGTTCCTGATCTAATTGTGCATCATGGAAGCATAAATGATTAATTATAAGTCTGATTTCTATTCCTTCCCTCTCTTTCCCGTTATTGCTGCACAGGATTGCCAATTAGCACTCCCTAGAAGATTCTACACAGTTGGAACTACCAACTCAGGGAGAGGAAGTCTCTCCAGTTTCTAACAGAATTCACAACAGAAAAGGCATAGTAAACTAAGCTAACTATAACCTAGCTATTTATAGGCAGTGAGGAATAGAGTCTAACTAACTTATCAGCCAGATGGACCATGCTAACAACAACTAAAACTGGCAGTTAACTGCTACTTACCTCTCCTTTTGTAACACAGCCCGAACCTGTTAGTAGTAGGCGCCTCTCTATCAATTTCACTTACAAAGATACCCTTCGAGTTTTTTATCCCTACTTTCTGTTCAAGTATGAGAAAGCTTTGTTTGTAATTTGTACTATGTTCTTAATTTTAAAGTCTGAAATTTTAAAATTGATGCTTTGCCCTTTTCTACTTTGATGTATTAAAATATTGCTGTCCTAATTCCTATGCATAATAATTACCATTTTCTCAGACAGACAAATTTACTGAGAAAGGTTTATGGCTCTATGCAGTTTGCCAACAGGGCCTTCATATTGTAATAAACCAGTGTTGAGGTCTGTGGTTCCTGCTGCTTGCACAACTCATTACCAATTAGGTGAAAAGTGTCTTCTTCGTGCTGTAAAAAGGGCAGGCTATAATGTCCCAATTAATCGTAAGCCTAATGTGAAATTACATGTAGTAGTTAATGAATTTGTTCGCCAAATCCAAAATAAACGAAAAGTTGCATTGAAAGCAGCTGTATCTAAAGTTGAGACTCAATAAGAAACAAGGTTAAGTTTCTTATTGTTTAGAAGATGATTGATTGTCTAAAGACATTAATGGTGTTGGGCATATTCCAGTATCTGGGAGAAATTGGTTAATGGTTTGGTGTTGAAGGATGATCAATAAGAAATGTACTTAGATGTCTGTACATCATAAGTATTCCAGGTATGTCATTTTTTTTTCTTTTCTTGTTTAGTCACATACTTTGACCCTATGAGCAGCATTGCAATATTTCAATTGTTGATTGTTACTAATAACCGGAATTTCTTGACATGGATTAAGAATACTTTTGTGAATCAATGAGAATAGCAGTAAGCCATAATTAGTTCATTTGATACGTTGAAAGTTTTGGGGTTTACTTAATGACTTATTGATCATTTGACAATATTGCACTAGAGACTTTCTACTGTTGCAAGAATGTCAAAATGATAACTTGAAACTGAAAGATTCAACTGTTCCATTCAATTTCAAAGCTCTCTTGACTAGCTACATGTTTATAAGGATTAGTTGATGTGCTTGACAGTTTTGTTATTTTGGTTCTTGCACTGCAGATGCTCCTTAGCACTAAAACATAATAAGAAATATAAGTGTCTGCTAATTCCTTGGATCCTGTCGATTTCTAAACGTTGAATTGTTGACTTCAACATAAGTTATCAGTTGTATATTCAGAATTTCAGATGCTATTGACATCAAATACATATGATTAAAAGAAAATACATACACCCCATTATTTTGATGATAGTCACATTCTAGCAATAATGTTTGAGTGCAATTGGGTGATCACATTTTGTACAATAATTTTAGAAAATACGTCATGTTTCTTTCAATTAAGGGGAAAAGTATTATTGTTATTGAAAAGGGATTTAGCTCCTCTAAAGCAGAAAAAATTAATTTAGAGGGAAAAGATGGAAACATGTGAAATCTGAGTTTAGTGATAAAACAGATGGTTGATGTTATGATAAATTGAAATCACATGCATAACTAAGCCCGGGTTTGTCAGAATCCACTCAATTTTGTCATTAAGATATTCCTCAATTTGTAAGTTCAAGTGAGCTCCTTACCTTAGAGGAGCTAAAATTCATTCAGTAGTATATAAAAGCTGGTTTTTAGAAGTAGGTGAACCTGGGTGGATACTTTTAATGTTCTTTTCGAGCATATTGCTAAACTGCTCCCTTTTCTATGTACGGTGAGAGTGTTAGAAATAGAATTTATAGTTATATACTTATATCCTGATGCATAACATAAATTGAATGGACCAAATAGTCCATAAATTGACTTGTAAGGCTTTTTACGTTTCTCTTTAACTCTACAAACTACAACATGAGAATATAAGTTAGTAGTACTATCACTACTGGTATAAACAGAATCCGGAAATATATGTTCTGGTTTCGACACTGTAGCAGAGTGCTACAGCTCGCCAGTGTTCTCTGATTTCTTTATTTATAAGCACCAAGTGGGAAAGGACTTCTGCTATTATTTTTTACTGTTGTCATTGTAATAGTTGTGTTGCTCAAGTAAAGTGGATTAAGCCAGTTCACCTTTGAATTAGTTGAAAATTTAGTTTAGGTATGTTCATGATATTGTGTTGGAATTAAATGAATATGACAAGCGAGTAATATGTTATTGATGTGCATTTGACTGGTGAAATTTTGGTTTGCATTGACCTGAGCCACATTTATGTGTTAACTTGGTAAACTGATGAGCTGTGTTTGGCATTCATCATGGGATTATAGGTTTCCAAAATAGGGTATTAGGTATTGGCAGCAGAGATTGACCTATGTCCAGTGCCTTCAGGGGGAATTGAGTGGTTTAGTCTTGCCTCTAGCGGTATAACGCATCCATTAAGGTAGAAAGTAGCTAAATTCCTTTTCTTGGTTTGATATTTTCTATGAAATATGGCTTAATATTTTCCTAAGTAATCAAATCCATCATCATACCGCATGACCCAACTATCTCAATCAACCTATGTGCATCTGTCATAGCATTCCTCTATGCCTGCTCTTGTTGGTGACTATGTCGTCCCTCATCTGTTGTTCAATCTCAACGGCATGATATGTATTATGAATTGCCCCCATTACGATAATTCTCGTTGTTTAGAATTCATCATTTTGCTGCATTTGGATTCAGTAGAACATGGGCAGTATACTGCAAGAAGTTTCTTATACTCATGCATTATATGAATTTTAAGTTCTGAACATATTGATTGCATGTGAAGAAGTAATAGATTGATTCTTTCCAAATTTTATGATTCCATTGTGTTTGGGATTTGGTTGGTAGCATTTCGAAACTGTCTCTTGTACACAAACACAGGGACAATGAGTACATAAACCTATTTGGTAGCTTAGACAGGTATAAAGGCAACTAGGTTTTTCTATCCTCCCAAAAAGTAGGGGTGATGGAGACAGGACACTGACAAAAAATTTCACACTTTTCTTGGTATCGATCTTCATCTTTGTTTGTCTCTATCTTTGCATCTGTTGTTTCACTGTTCTTATATTTGTATCCCAAGGGAGTTTCTGAACACTACTTGGTGAAGTGAAGATGCTCCCTTCTCTAAATTATTATGATTGGATCTCATTACCACTTTGCTTGTTACGAGTGCCATTGAATCTTTGATTGACTAGTAGATCATGGAGTTCTAGTCTTAATGTATATATAATCACACTTTTATTTGTGGTTTAAATATGATTTTCGACCCAAAAGATATTGTAGATTTTGATTTTGCTCCTTACATATATTTTTTTTTATTAAGGTCTATTTTTTTTTTTTTTCTAAAAAGTTGGGTTGACACTATTATTTCGTTTGGTTTTCAGTCTGTGTATAATTCGTTTTAAGTCCTTAAAAATTATAATGATTTGGTCTAAATCATTTTGGATAAAACCATATTTTCTACAAATCAATTTATCTAGTCTTTTAATTTTAAGGTAGTAAAATCAATTGATAATTTTTTTTTTGAAATATTTGGCCTAACGTGAATATGAAATCTTCTAAGAGTCAACCAAATGTTCTTAAAATTTAGACTAAAGACCAATCCCTTTTCCCCCATTATTTAAAGATGAAAACCAAATTCACGATATTTATAAGGATATAAATATATTTAAAGCTTTGATCCGTAGAATACTGTATAAAGCTTTTACTTTTTGTATTTATAAAAAAAAAATTAAAAAATTATATTATAGACATTGCAATTCATACATAAAGATATTCTTCTTCATGCAACTTAGATCGGAATATATCATTAATGTGAGTGTGAAATGCAGTGATTTGATGTTGTTTTCTCGGCTTATAAATTTGCGATTTTGATCGCCAAACTGTACTGTCTGTACATATTAAAGCCGGAAAATCTAGTTAGCTTATTAGAAAATTTGGTGAGAATTATGTATCAATTCAAACAGAAAGAGAAGGATCATGTGAATGTGTATGATCTACTTGCGAAGATTCAATGAGATGAAAGTAGGTGTCAACAATTTTACCTTCATGTTTGTTTCATGTTGGTCCAAATTAAAATAAACAAGGGGTGGACTGTGGAAGTAACTCAACCAAGAAGAAACTATATTTTGTACTTGATCCATTTCTTGTTTCTTAATATATATTTTGTTAAAGAGTTATACACTTTAACCAACTTGAAATAGTCGAGTGTTCAGTTCATTCATCTATTTAAATAAGTATTAGAAGTTCAAATCTCGTCTTATGTATACAATAATTTATTGACTAATGGCAAATATCATACACTTTTTTTAAAATTGTTTAGGCTCATTTAATTATAATTTCATAAATTAAGAATTTATCTTTTATAAATTATTGATAAATCACTTATAAATTAATATTTACTCTTCTAAAATGTCGGCTCTATTTAAGAAGTTTGTGATTGGTTAATAAATAATTACATATATAAGACAATTTAAATATTATAACACTTTTAAATAAAAGAATGAGCTAATCAATATATCAATTAGAGATGTTTGTTCACTTTACCACTTACCACAGCTACTTCCCTGCAAATTTGTGCCTAGAATTTAGGAAATCAAAGAATATACTCTCTTCTCATCAAAGGAACCCATATATTCCCATGCAATCACGAGGCAGCAACTCGAAAGATCCATAAGTTGCTATCGTGGCCTTGCTGGTATGAAACATGTTCAACTTGGAAAAATTGTTATTCATTTGACAATTGACAGTGTAAATCAATTTATTTTTTTGCTATATATATAATTTATTATTTTTTCTCTTTTTTATTATGGGGGAGTTCTGCAAGAAAACTTTGTCTGTGATTTATCTTAAAAATATAGAGAAGGCAAATTTAGTAACTCAAAGCAGTTTTCTGCAAGGCATCAAGATTGGAAAAATAAGAGACTTGAAAAGTTGGATTGAACAAATTTAAAGCAAAAAATAGAGAAGTTTTCTATGTTTATTTGATAAATAAATTTTTCAACCATGCTACTTAGACATTAAAATCAATTCTCAAAATTAGTTATCGGTATAACATGTTGAAATATAAATACATATTAAAAATAAATTAAATACGTATATTTATAGACAAATATATTGATAACTAATTTTAATATACATATAGTATTTTTTTTGTAAATTTTCAGTGACAACAGAATCATCATATTTTTAGCATAAAACTAGAGGATGAAAGAACCGAAAGTCCGAAACAATGAATTTGGTGGCATTTACCCCATTTTTTTTTCCAGTCTTCTCTTCTTTTACCTTTTTATTTTTGTAATAGGAAACTTTGGCCCCTTTATTTTATGGAAATCTTGGCTGTTAGTTTTGTGAACTGTAAACATGTTTTTCTGCTCAACAGACATGAATAGTATAGTGTGCACAGCTTTCTTTATTTAAATAAAATTTTTTTCATATTTTGCAATTTAAAATGATATTAGAAAGAATTATATTTGTGTGCTTTATATTTCAATTTCACAAGCAATGCGAGCAAAATTAAAGATATATATTTTCTCCACCTTATTTTCTTAGTTATTGCCGGTGAAATTGAGAAAGAAAAAGTTGCAAACCGAATTAGAAAATAATGTGATATGAACAAATCGACTACATTGTACATTTTCTACTACTTTTAATAATTTATTGACATTTTTATTTTTAAATCAATCCATTAACTTTGAAGATAAATCTCAATAAAAAATACATTTATTTAGATTCAAACTAAACATAAAAAATAAAAAGTAATCAGAATAGAAATTCAAATTTTATGTTTTAATTTAAATTTTGAAAAATTTGCATCATTATAAATTTAAAACAAAAATGAGTTAATGATTTTTTAAAATTATTAAAAATTATCTTTTAATTCACTGA
>NC_029794.2:30618702-30619754 GCF_000816755.2 Arachis ipaensis | reverse complement strand
AAGAGTTCAAACTTAAATTTTTTAAATTTTAAAGTAATAAACATGATCAAAACCTTTGTTATATACTTAATTTTATAAATTAAATGATGATTTGATTAATATAATGCTTTAATTATTTTCAAAATCACATATTGTATAAATTTAAGTGACCTCTTTATATTATTTTGTTATTAATATTTGTTATTTTTAACTATGAAAAAATTTATGTTTTAGTTCCTATGCTATCTTGAAGGGATATACTTTAACATCAAAAGTTTTGATAAATTGTTATGTAGATGCTAATTAATTCAAGAATGATTTTCAATAAATTTTAAAAAATTATTAATCATATTGTTCTAAATTCAATTCATAAGTTTGAAAAAAATACAATTTTTTTCAGAATTTCAACTAAAATACATATTTCTATTTTTATTGGTTTTGATTTTTTATATTTTATTTAAAATTCAAATGGAGGATATTTCTGTATTAGCATTTGTATTTTAAAGTTAATGAACTAATATCATTAAGTGGTTAAAATAGTATAAACTGTGCAGTATAACTAATTTGTTCATATCACATTTTCTTTCTCAATTTTGTTGATAGTGATACAATTTTTTCCCTCAATTTTGCTGGTAAGACGGTGAAATTGCATTGATTCTTAATTTTGCAGACTCAACCTACAAAACTGAACTAGTTACAAAATTAAAATATAATGCATAAAAACATAATTCCTTCTATTATCACATAAATTGAAAAATATAAATCTTTTTATTCAAAAAAGGTCTAGTGTATTCTGTGTGAATGACTGAATGGTATCAAGCATGAAACATATGGATTACCGAAAAATGTATAAAGCCCAATACAATTTTAATTTGTCTTTTTGTTTGGTTTGTAAAGAAAGACCAATTTGAAAACACTTTATCGGATGTTTTTTTATCTAGAAAGAAGCAAATGAAAAAGGTTATTCAGAAACCCAGTAATAAAAGTATAAAAATAATAAATCATCAAAATCATCGTTATTTTTTAATAAGTTTACAAAAATGTCTTTTATTTTTTATAATAACAAAAACCAT
>NC_029794.2:30610466-30618658 GCF_000816755.2 Arachis ipaensis | reverse complement strand
GATACAAATAATAAAAAAAAATTTTGAATTGATAAATTATTTATATATTTTATTTAAAATTTTATATGAATATTTAGATAACTATTTAGATAATAAAAAAAAACTGATAAAAATTCAATCTCTAAATAAATTGAATTTTTATCTCTAACAATAAACAAAAGGTAGTTTTATCTTTTGCTAATTGTTTTCTTATTTCTTTGGGCCCTCGGCCCTCTAATTCACCAAAAAAGAGTGTTATCTCTTACTAAGTTTGCGGATCACTATTGAAGTTTGAGAGAAGGGAGAATTAAGAGTAGTTTGGAGATCAGACCCAAAAAAAAAAAAAGTAGTTTGGAGATTAGTTGATATTTTCCCTTGTGTCATCTGAATTTTATTTTCTGCTGCATATGTTATAATAGAATCTAAATATGTGATGATGGGACTCTTATTGTTATATATAATTAAAGACTTGTATGTATGTCGTCATTTATCTAAATTACTCAATATATCAATTTAACTCAATTAATCTTTTCTTTTCTCTTCAGACATCGCAGCTTTTACTTTTTCATATGACCGTCACAATCCAATCAAAAAGCTATAAATTGATTTTAGTTGTTATAATTCGGTTCCAGACGTTCTAATTTGTTCAAACACTATAAATCGGATAAGCATAAAAACATATACCATGAGTTTTTATATGATATTATCACTCTTTAATAAAAATAATTGCTAAAAGTATAACCGCTAATGTCTATTTTCACATATAAAAAAGTAAGACATTTTATCTTTAGGATATACAAATATACATTAAATTGATTTAAATATCGGAGTGCCTTTTGCAGGTACTTTCTCCCTTTATTTTTTCTACAACAAGATACACTCTCTGGACGAAAAGCTCAGACGCTCAGGCAATAAGCTTGAAGTCAAGATAAAAAGTTCAGAGTTGGCTGTCAAGCAGACGAGTTATACTCCGTCCATCCATGCAAGAATAATTGGCACTCACCGTGGGGCCCAAGAAATAAAATCTTTCTTACCCTTTTCTTGACCCCAAAATTTCCTTATCCATCCATGGCTGATTAACCTCCGCCAACACCTTCTGAACTCCTTCAGATGGTAACTGAGTTGCAACAAGCTAATCAGCGTATGGCGGAGGAAAATCAAAGGATGGCAAACCAAATAGCCGAGTTGACCAATGCTCGGATCGAAAATAATGACAATTGCAATGAACGAGTAGAAGATGAGGAACAAGATTCTGATTCAACGCATGTTTCTGAAACTCAGCGGCCCGAGGAAGGTTGGCAAGCTGATGAAGAAAATGAACTCGACAATACTATTCGAGCATTCACTGCTGATATCATGAATTTCCAAATTCCCAGGAGTTTCACTCTGCCAATGACCTTAACCCCTTATGATGGGTTAAGCGACCCAAAGAAGCAAAAATTTCGATCTATAATGATAGTAAATGGTGCTTCTGACATTGTCTTATGTCGTTGTTTTCCTACTTTTTTAGACAGTCCTGCACTTGATTGGTTTTGTTCTTTGCCTGCAGACTCTATTTCTCTTTTTCAGAAACTCGCGAAACTTTTTAAAGATCACTTTGCTGCTTCTTCCATTTACCTGCATGATTCTGATTACCTGAATACAACCAAACAAGGTCAGAACAAAAGCCTGAAGTGCATCTGCATACTAGATCTTCACCCTGAAGTGCATCACCATACCAGATCTTCACCTTGAAGTGCATCTGCATGCCATCAAGAGTGGACTTCGACCAGGAAAATTCTAAGAAGCAATCACGGTTGCCAAGCCGGAAATACTTGTCGAGTTCCGTGAGAAGGCTAAAGGCCAAATGGAGATTGAGGAACTCCTCCAAGCTTGAAAATCAGAAAAAGCTCACACAAACAAAGACGAGGATAAAACTCGAGACAGCAAGAAGACCTTCAAGTTAACTCCCTGTTATGACTCATATACACAGTTTAACGCAAAAAGAGATAACATAATCAAAGAAATACTTGATTCAAAGCTCATCAAGCCTCCCCGGAAGGCTGGCAATTATCAGGACGTGAAGAACATGGATAAATCCAAATATTGTACCTTTCACCAAAAGCATGGGCACACTACTGATGAGTGTGTGATGGCCAAAGATCTACTAGAGCGATTAGCTTGGCAAGGCTACCTAGACAAATATATCAGCAGCCACATACAAAAACGTGCCACATCCTCTGCCGACCACACCTTTGTAGGGCAATATTCCCGAGACAAGGAAAAAATGACTCATAATCATCCTGGTCAACCACAAGGATTTATTAACTGTATCTCTGGAGGTTTTGTAGGTGGAGGAGCAACAAGCTCGTCCCGAAAGCGTACATACCGAGGTATGCTCTCGGTAGAAGGAACTTTGAATACAATCCATACACTTCCCCATTTTCCAGAGATGACATTTCAAACATCTGATTTCAATGCAAACACCACAAATCTGGATGACCCGGTTGTCATTTCTATCCAGCTGGGAGACCTTTTTGTACACAAAGTGTTGCTAGATCTTGGAAGCAGCGCAGGCATTCTATTCTATTCTACATTTCAGAAAATGAAGCTGAGCAATAACATACTCCAGCCATCCACTGGAGACCTGGTAGGATTCTCAGGTGAATGTGTCCCAGTATTGGATTCTGTGTGGTTACAAACCATACTGGGTGAGCATCCCTTATCTAAGACTTCTGATGTTCAATATTTAGTTGTCGATTGTTTTAGCCCTTATAATTTAATACTTGGCCGACCTTTTTTAAATAAGTTTGACGCTATAGTATCTACAATTGATCTCAGTGTTAAGTTCTCTATGCAGGACGACTTGATCACAACTATTCACAGTGACCATCGTGAAGCTCGTCAGTGCTACAACATCAGTCTCAAACTGCCAAACCGAGCTATAGGAGCCCAAGTGAACAATGTCCATAATTCTGACGACCTCCCAGCACTCGCAGACCTTGACCCAAGAGCCGAGTTCCTTGAACGACCAACACCAATAGAGGAACTACAAAAAGTATATTTCATGAATGACCCTAACAAGTTTACTTATGTAGGTACGACTCTTAGCTCGGAGGAAAAAAGTTCAATTCAAAAATTCCTACAACAACATGCCGATCTGTTCCATGGACCCCTGCTGATATGCCCGGGATTGATCCCTCGGTCATTTCTCACAAGTTGGCACTCAACCCATCTGCACGACCTATAGCTCAGAAAAAATGAAACATTGGCCTTGAGAAAAAGCAAGCGTCCTTAGAAGAAACCAAAAAGCTCATCAGTGCTGGTTTTATACAGGAAATCAGGTTTACAACATGGTTGGCCAATGTGGTAATGGTAAAAAAACACAACGGTAAATGGCGCATGTGCGTTGATTTCACCAATCTCATCAAAGAATGCCCAAAAGATGCTTATTCCTTACCATCTATTGATTCTTTAGTTGACAATGCTTCAGGCTATAAAATATTAAGCTTTACGGACGCATATTCTGGTTACAACCAGATTTTAATACATCCTTCTGATAAAAATAAAACTGCCATTATTACTGACTATGGTAACTATTGCTCTAAGGTTATGCCTTTTGGACTTCAAAATGCAGGAGCAACATATCAGCGCCTTATGGACAAGGTGTTCGCAAATCAAATCGGCAAAAACATGGAAGTCTATGTCGACGATATGGTTGCAAAGACAAAGCTCGGCAACAGTCATGTCGACGACCTTATGGAAATCTTTAATCAAATTAGACGCTACCGCATGCGACTCAACCTTGAAAAATGTCCCTTTGGTGTGCAAGGAGGTAAGTTTTTAGGGTTCCTGCTTACAAATCGAGGAATAGAAGCCAATTCTGACAAATGTCGAGCTGTGCCAGATATGACAAGCCAAAAGACAATTAAGGAAGTCCAATGGTTAACAGGGAGACTTGCCTCCTTATCTAGATTTTTACCATGTTTAGGATCTAAATCTTCTTGCTTTTTCCAAACGTTGAAAAAGAAAAACAATTTTACCTAGACTAACGAATGTGAAAAAACTTTTTCAAATCTAAAGGATATTATTTCAAAACCCCCAATTTTACAAAAACCTATTCAGGAGGAAGAACTTTATCTTTACCTATCAGTTACTGACTGGGCTGTAAGCTTTATTATTGTTACAGAAAGAGGAAAAGAGCAGCGACCGATTTATTTTGTAAGCAAATCATTACAGAATGCTGAACTTCGCTATCCGCAGATAGAGAAGCTAGCTCTTGCTTGGGTATTATTGGATAAACGCCTCCAGCCATATTTCCAAAGCCACATTGTCAATGTTAGAACTGACCAACCACTCTGGCAAGTCCTCCATAAACTGAAACTAGTTGGCCGACTTATAAAATGGTCGGTTGAACTCTCCGAATTTGACATTAGATACCAAAGCAGAGGGTTGATCATGTCACAATACCTAGCAGATTTTGTTTCCGATTTTACCGTTCCAACTTTGGAAGAACACCCAATAGAATGGACCCTATACGTGGACGGAGCATCCAATCTTCAAGGATGTGGCGCTGGAGTCCTGCTTGAAGATGGTAACAGATTCATCCTTGAACATTCTTTACATCTTTTTTTCAAAGCAAGCAACAACCAGATAGAGTACGAGGATCTAATTGCGGGTCTGAGACTAGAAACCAATTTACTTCTCGGAACTAAAGGTATATTGTGACTCTTTGTTAGTCGTACAGTAGGTAAACGATCTGTTTCAAGTGAAAGACCATTTGTTAGCAAAATATTTAACTATTGTCAAATTAATCATTTCAAAATTTCCAAATTTTGAAATTCACCACATACCTAGAGAACACAATCACCGAGTTGACATTTTATCAAAGCTCGTAAGCACACAATCACATACATCTTCTCTTTATTAATCTACTTTACTTAAACCAATTATCGATTTAACCGAGGTTTTAAGTGTCACTCAGGAAGAGGATTAGCGGAAGCCTTATACAGAATACCTCAAGACTGGAAACATTCCTCAAAGTATAGATAATGTTCTGAAATTTCGACGTCAAGCATCTTTTTTTCACTATTTTCAATAATCTTTTATATAGACGAAGTTTTTCTCGTCCACTGTTAAAATGTCTGTCTAGGTCGGAAGCTGACCTAGCTATAGCAAAGGCACATGAAGGTATTTGTGGCACTCATATCGACGCTCGAAGCCTATCCTCTAAAATAATTCATGTCGAATTTTTCTGGCCGACCTTACTGCAAGATTGTAATGACAAAGTCAAAGCTTGCCTTAATTGCCAAAATCACTCCCCGATTATACATATTCCAGCTGAGGAATTGTATTATTTTGAAGTAAGTTGGCCTTTTAATCAATGGGGGCTCGATATCCTTGGTCCCTTCCCTTTAGTACCAGAACAGGTAAAATTTTTACTAGTTGCCATCGATTATTTTTTCAAAATGCGTTGAGGCTCAACCTTTGGCAAAAATAACCTCTCAACAAGTGATATTCTTTGTTTGAAAAAATATTATTTGTAAATTTGGTATATCTCAGCATATCATCATTGACAATGATCGCCAGTTTGCTGATAAAAAATCACCTCTTTTTTGCAGAACTTGAAAATAGCATAACACTTTTTCTTTAGTGGAACACCCACAAACAAACGGCTTAGCAGAAGCAGAAAACAAGGTCATTTTACATGCCTTACGGAAAAAACTCGATGATGCTAAAGGACTCTGGGCCGAACTAATACCATAAATAATTTGGGGATACAACACCACCATACATTCAACAACAAAGGAAACACCTTTCAGATTAGTGTACAGGTCCGAAGCCATGATACCCTTAGAGGTTTCTCAATCATCACTCCGAACTCAAATCACTAATGCTCGGCTACAAGATCAAGCTCGGCAATTCGATTTAGACACTATAGAAGAAATCTGAGATATGACGGCTCAATGACACCAGGCCATGCAGCAACACATAGCTCGGTGATATAATCAAAAGTTCAACCACAGATCTTTTCAGGTCAACGATTTGGTACTTCAGAAATAGAACAAGCACGACGACCTCCAGCACATGGCAAACTAGCAGCCATAGTTGTCAGAATCGAACCGGTGATCGAACCGGTCAGGTTACTGGTAACTGGATTATTGGTTCAATCGGTGGGTCACTGGTTGAAACGATTGACCCGGTCCTATGTAAATAAAAAAACAAAACATAGTAAAAAATTTAAAATTAAAATTCAAAATACATATTTTCACTAACATTTTAAAAATATCTAGCTATTCTAAAACAATATGGAACAGGAACGATAAGTATTTTATTAATTTTACTCTATTATAAATATTTTTATTTTGTTTTTATATTAAAATAACTATTATTTTCGATTAAAGTGACAAATGGACTAATTTGTTAGACGAGCGTATTTTTTAAAACTTAAAGAGAATAAAAATTGGTCGAGTACCAAATTATTTAAATTCAAAATTTTTATGACTAATTTTGGTGAAAAATGAGGGATAAAATTCACAATAAAAAAACAAGACAATATTTGTTTAGTATCCGTATTCACAGAGATGCAGAAATAGTTACACATTTATTTACATATGTCCACAATTGGTTTGCAATATTCTTCCTTAAAGTTGAGACATTGAAATACAATTTATATGACACAAATTTGATAATTTTATCTCAAATTATTTTTTTAAATTATCAATTTTATCTCAACTCTAACCCCTCTTTTTACCACTCTATCTCTTTCCACTTCTCTCCCCCTCTGATCTTCCCTCTCTCTACCCTCTCCCTCTGTTACTAGTGTCGTTCATTACATCCTTGTGTTTTATATTCTCTCTTTTTTTCTTGTGTTTTATGTTCTTCCTTTTTCATTATCGTCTTTTTTTGCTCTATGTTTGTCACTATGCTCTTTGTTTATTCTCTGTTAGCTCTCTCGAATTCTAACTATTTGCTAACTACTCTATCTTTTCTAATCTCTAATTTATAAATCACTCAAATTAAATTAGAATTCAGGCCTTTGTTTTACCATCCATCTTCTTCTTCATATTTTTTGTTTATTTTATTACATTTAAATTTGATCTATTTTTTAATTTAGGTTTTCTAAATTTTTTATTATGAAGGTGATACTTTATAAATAGGACATGAGTTTGAGAAATTCTAATTTCTTGTTTTGTCAATTTGTTTGAATTTGTATTAAATTATGATTCTGTAATTTGTTTTTGGAGAAAAAATTCAGATAAAAGGAAGAAGATCATAAAGAAATTGAGATGAAAAGATGAAGGGATAGAGAAAGATAAAATAGATTTTTTAAAGTAATTTGGGTTCTGTTTATTATAATTGCTGAACACTATATATTTATATACATGCTACGTTTATTTTTGAGAATAGAACAGGATAAGATACTGAGAATAGGATATGACAAGATACTGATGGATAGAGACACAAATTTTTATGTTCTTGTATTCTGTTTGGTGATAAACTAGAACAAATTATAAAAATTTAATTTATTCTTATTTCTTTTCAAAAAATTTGAGATGAAAAATATAATAATAAAAAAATATAATTATGAAAAATTAACAAAAATAATGAAAAAAGAATGAAAAATAAGTTGTGTCTCTTGTTAGTGTTCCCGTGTCCTTCTTGTTAGGATGGACACAAAATACACTAATTCAGTGTCTCTGGACACACTGTCTCTGTCCATGTCTCCTCTATCAAACATGATTTTATGTCTAGTGTCTATGTCTCAATGTCCTGTCTCTATAAACAAATGCAGCCATAATCTGTTTCAGTGTTTATATTTTTGTGTCTTTATCTCAATTTTGGGGGTTAATTTGAAGTAGATTCTTTAATAGAGTAAATTATTAAAATGGTATCTAAAAGTTTATATCACTGACAAAAATAATTTTAAAAGATAATAACAACAAATAATTNNGAATCAAATGAATAAATTTTTTGTTAAATACAAATTTTTTTGTCATTTATAAAAATATAATAGTAGTGGTTATTTTGTAGCATTTTCAAATTATTCAAGGACTATTTTTTTGATAATATCTTTCAATGACGCATCTGAATCTTTTGAGTATCAAATTAGTAATATCTTTAAAAATTTAATAATTCAATCTCATGAGCTTGTGAATCAAAGTTGATTCAATTGTTTGAGCTTGTTTATTAAATAAGTATGGTTTGATCATATAATGTCATATATACCTATA
>NC_029794.2:30607276-30610406 GCF_000816755.2 Arachis ipaensis | reverse complement strand
ATTACGAGATTCAAACTCTAAACCGTAACTCTTAACCTAATGAACTAATGTAAAATTTATGAAGATAATAGATACATTTAATCTCTTAATTAGATGTCTTGACAAATTTAAAAAAAAAAAATTAATGAGAAACTCTTTCCTTATTATGGAATCTTTGTAATGTGAAATCGAATTAATTAGACTGTTGATAATAGTACATAATAAGGCCTTATATATAGAGCAACTGGGCAACCTTAATTATGTGGATATCTTATATCCTAAAAGGTTATGTTTGGGAGGGTAAAGTTGGAAGTGAAGGATGTTAGTGAACATGCATATATACAGCAGGATTGCTTAGCAGCAAAACAAGAAAATCAAGATTGATTGGTTTAAATTAGTTTTGGCTTGTTGTAATTCTATTAGGTAATCAAGTTGCAGATTTACTAATTAAACCTCTTACAGCAACTATCTTTGAAAGATTAAAGTTTAAACTGAGAGTTGTTCCTAAACCAACTATCTGCTTGAGGGTGGTGTTAGTAAACATGCATATATATAGTAGAATTGCTTAGCAACAAAGCAAGAAAATCAAACTTGATTGGTTCAAGTTAGTTTTGATTTGTTGTAATTATGTTAGGCTTAGTTAGTTGGACTCTAGCTACATATATGTATATGTGTAGTTGCTAAGTAGTACGTATTGTACTTTTGTACTTTTCATTCACATTAATTCAGTTTTTTTTTTTACGGCAGATTATTGCAGTCTTCTTCTCTGTTCTGAGTTCTTGCTTTCTTCTAGCTCTATTGATAGAGTGTTCATAGTAAAATCTTTACATAATTATTGATTCTATGATCCATGGCATTACCAAGTAAAAATTCAGATGATTCCATCTCACCACCAGTCATAACTTCTCATTCAACTCCTCCAGCAAATAATCCAATGTTTAATTCTCTGCCACCGAATTTAATGGAGACAAGATGATTACAATCTAAGCACCGGATTGACCACATAGCTTGACATTGTTTCTATAGGTTTGATCAAGAAATACCACCTCCATCACAAAATCAAAATTCTCCAACATTAAATTTTCACAATTCAAGTGTTTATTTGACAGTTTCTTCTTTAGTCTCTGACCCTATCTGATATCCAGACACAGGAGCATCTCACCATATCACTTCTTCTCAGTAGAATTTGGCTTCTTCTTCTGAGTATTCAATTGCTAATGTTGGTCATACTTTTCTATATGCTATTGAATCTAAAAGATTATTTTCTTTACAACAACTATTCATATATATATACATATAGCTAGAGTCCAACCAACTAAGCCTAACAGAATTACAACAAACCAAAACTAACTTGTACCAATTAATTTTGATTTTCTTGTTTTACTGCTAAGCAATTCTGCTTTATATATATTGATGATATAATCGTCACAGAAAATAATGTTACTGCTGTTCAGAACATGACACACAAATTGGATACAATTTTCTCTTTAAGGGATTTAGGAGAATTAAATTATTTTTTAGGTATAAAAGTTACTAAAACTGAACAAGGATAAATTCATCTTTCACAAAAGAAATATGTTACAGATTTATTGTCCAAACTAGGAATGAGACAAGCTAATGCTATACTTACTCCTATGGTATCTTCTTCTCTTCAATTACTATCCACAGTTTCTGAAAAATTTGAAGATCCCAAGCTGTTTAGAACTGTTGTTGGATCTTTATAATACTTACTGATTACACGTAGGGCTGTCAAACGGGCTAGTCTAATTCATTTAGACTCGGCCCATTAATCCCGCGAGTTAAAAGGGTTGGCCCGTTTAAGTCCGTTTTATTCGCGGGCCATAATTTTTTAGCCCGGATCGTTTATGATAAGTCCGATGGGTTAAATGGGCCAGCCCATTCATTCTTTTATTTTATTTTTTGAAAAATATTTTGACAAAAAATACTACTTTTAGGTAAAAAATCTTTAAAAAATAATATTTTTTTAGTTGATGGATCAAATTTTCGGATCGGATCGGGAGAAATTTCGGCTAAAAGTGCTATTTAAAAAAAAAATAAACGGATCACCCATTTAGCCCGCAAACTAGCCCCTTTAACCCGCTATTTTTTTTTTGGATTAATCGGGTTCAGCCCGTTTAGCCCGAAATTTAAACGAGCTTAATTTTAGAGGCAAAGTCCGCCCTTTTAAATGAGTAAATAGGCTGGTCCGATAAGTTTAATCCATTTTAACAGCCCTAATTACATGACCAAATCTATCCTTTATAGTGAATAAAATTAGTCAATTTATGCATAGTTCCTACTGCCAGATTAAAAGACAGCAAAGAGAGTTCTTAGATACTTGCAAGGCACTAAGCACCATGGTTTGATTCTGCACAAGAGTGATGACATGAGACTGTATGGATTTTCTAACTGAGACTAAGGCACTATATATATAAATAGTTGCTGAGTCCAATATATATAACAATTGTACTTTTCATTCACATTAATTCAATTTTTTCTTTACGGTAGATTATTCTTCTCTGTTCTGAATTCTTGCTTTCTTCTAGCCTTATCGATAGAATAGTAGAATCATTACAAAGGAAATTGAATGACTCAACTCAGGACTCAAAAGACAATCAAGGTCTTCTCTCTTAATCCGTGATCATCCCATACAATTAATTATCCACTAATCTTTTCTCCCATCTAGAACTACTACTAGTAAAGAATCTATCCAAAACCCAAGTCACAAGTTGGACAAATTGTACAGGGAACAAACAAAAATAGACATGTAGAGAATTGTTTTATTTTAATTAATATTATAAAGACAATGAAAGGTTACCACTATGATTTTGACACACGAATTTTATTTTTATATACTAAGATGTTGATGTTAAAACTACCTACCACTACGTGTTTGCCAAATGCTTAATTTCAAACTAAACTGAATTTGAATGGGTGAAAACTCAGTTGTAGTAAACTTCACGTGAGTAAGAATCGTTAAATGATTTGACTGATTTGATTAAATTTTAATCTAACAGCTTTTAGTTATCTACTTCATGTGAAATTGACTGCACTTAAATTTCAACTATTAATTAAATTAATAACTAAAAATTATAATTAAAAACAATAAATTTTAATAATTTTTATATTTTTTTAATTATAATGGATACTT
>NC_029794.2:30606710-30607246 GCF_000816755.2 Arachis ipaensis | reverse complement strand
TTAGACCTAATTTGAAAATTTATTTAAAAAATTATATCTGCACATAGGTTTCAATCAATCACGTGCTTAAATTTTAGTGGTTGAATATTAGTATGTGTATGTGCATCTGTTGTATTGTCTTTTTATTCCTTTAATACATGATGACGAATTATTTTACATTAATTAATAGAGGGTTGACAATACTGGCCCTACTATTATTATTTGGAAAAATTCAACATTAATAAACTATTGTTTTTTATGTAAGATGAAAGCCTTCGATGAGATGAGTGTACGTCCAATAATAAAATCTCCCAGCATATGGTGGGTTGTAATTTGTGTTTTAATTTAAACCAAGTTTTCTGAATTACTAAGTTAGGAACATCAACACACGTCGTTGAATAGTCTGGTTCATGAATCCACCGACTTATGGTAATTAAGTGGCCAATCCCCCCACCCACTGCACAATCTATTGTGTCAACTCGTATTTTATACTATATTATTATATATACTATACACATACGTTATAAACTTTTTTATTTTTGGATTTGGTAAGACTC
>NC_029794.2:30574586-30606379 GCF_000816755.2 Arachis ipaensis | reverse complement strand
TTTATCTAGACTATTAACTGTAGTAGTTACTCGTAGAATAATTATAAAATTTTTTTAAATAGTATTAACTCACAAGAATGAAATCTGACAAACGAATATTTTAACATATACTTGGTAAATACTAAAAAAAAAACTACCAACAAAAATAAATAGATCCAAATAATATTTACAAATAAAAAGATAGATACGGTCAAAGAGTTTATGACAAAATAAAAAGAAAAAAAAAAAGGTAAAAACTAAAAGTATCATAAACTTTCAAGTTACACCTGAAATTGACAAACAAATTAGTGTTATTGCTATAACAGAAGAAGAAAAAAGATTCTAAAATTAGGAATTAAGAGCCATACTAAGCATAAGCATAGTGTTAATATACGTCTTTTTTTATCTTATACCTTTTAATTACATAATCTCTCAATTAAGGCTGACAATACATATTCTATCTGTGGGTATTCAATCCAGACCAACCCGTTCGGATAGGGTAGGCTATCCGACTCGCTGCGGGTAGGGTAGAGATCGATCTGGGTATGCCGGGTAGGGTAGGGTACGGATTTAGGATGTACCCTACCTTACCCGCACCCTATATATAACACCTATTTTATAAAAATTAGGTATATAGTGAGGGAGGTGAGAGTTGAATCCACAACCTCTCTCATGCAATGACTTGCAATAAGTGAGCAACCACTAAATTAGTTAGTTAATTTAGTAATTTGGATCATTAGTTTTTTATTTTTTATTTTATTAATATGTATGAAATTTGGAATGATTGAGTTTTATATTTGTTTTGAAAAAAATTGATATTTCTGTGGGTAGGATAATGTTTAGAACTTTAGAGTGCGGTTAGGGTTATGGTTGAGAGATTCTCAACTCGCGGGTAGGGTAGGGCAGAATTTTAATGAAATTTTCAACCCGCGGGTAGGGTTAGGGTAATGTCCAAACCCTACCCTACCCTACCTATTTCCAGCCCTACTCTCAATTGAGAATTGACCCTTTTTTATCTATAACATTTTTCACTCTTCTCATTTTCATCACTTTTTGCCATGTAGTGAATTTTCAGCCATTTCTCTTTTCCTTCACTTATGTTCATGTGCAAAATGACTCTAATAGTCCTTGGTATCACCACATTACTCTCTTCTTTGAAAACAACCTTGTCCTCAAGGTTGAGTTGAGGATAGTAAGTTATCAGCCAATCATAGTTCTCCCATGTGACTTTAGATTTAGACATGTCTTCCCATTAAATTAGTAATTGTATAACCTCATTTGAACCATTTCCAATAATTTTCTTATCCAATATAGCAATTGGCTGCAGTAACGACTCTTGTGTTGTGGAGAGAATTGGTAAGGGAATGTATTAGGTTGAAGGGTCTTCTTGAAATTTTTTCAACATTAAAACATGAAAAACTAGGTGTATCTTAGATTCTGATGGTAGTTTCACTTTACAAGCAACCTTGCCAATCCTTTTGGAGAACTAAAATGGTCCAAAATATTTTAGGCTCAATTTTTTATTTTTTCTCAGCTGCACCGAGTGTTGTTTATACGGTTGAAGCTTAACCAAGACAAACTGTAAGACCCAGAACTTTGAAAAGTCTTATTATGATCAAGTCTCAAATCATATAGTTATTTATAGCCTTAATTTTAGAGATTACTTTCTTAAGGATAATTAAGGCAAGTTGTGATTTATTGAATTTGAGATGAGTTATGATTATTATCCAATTTTATAATTATTGGATTATTTTCTATATTTAAATTATAAAGTTGATAGTTATGAAATAATAAGGATTTTATATGATTTGGATTAGATAAGTAATATTTTAAATATTAATACTGCTACTTTGACAAATAAAGAGTTTAATTATATTATTTCTAATTATTTTGATTTGGGCATTTTATGGAAAATAATTTGTGAAATTGATGAGCAAATAGTATTTTTCTATATGTAATTAGTGTTGGATTTAATTTGGGTTTCAATTATTATATCATTTCCAATTTTATTTGAAATTACTAAAATGCCCCTAAACCTAATTTTTGAAAATGAAACCCTAACCCAACGACCCGTTACCCGACCCGGTTTCTTTCTCCCCCATACCCAGCAACAGCAGCCAAAATTCTTGCTCCCCAAAATAATAGCACACGGTCTCCTTTCCCCATTTTCCTGAAAAGAAAGAAACGAACAAAAGCAAGAAAGAGGGAATAGCGTGCGGCAGGGAGAAGGAAGAGAGGAGAGAGAGAGACGCCGTCATCCTCGTCGCCGGAACCGCGAGGAGCGTCGCTGCCGAGCCCGTCACCGTGTCGTTGTCTTCATCGACGCCAGCTAAAGAGAGATGCGACGGAGAGGGATAGAGGGGGCTCGCGGATGGGAAGCGTCGCCGTTCCATGAGGCCGCACCGTCGTCGCTGTCCTTGGTGACCCACGAGTCGAGAGCGCAAGCGCGGGTGGAGGACGGCGCTGTTGTTGCCGCTGCTTCTCCCAACGGCGCTGCTATCACCGCCGTGAATCACGATCCGTAGAGGGGGGAGATGCGAGCCATGGCCGGAGGGGAGAGGACGCCATATCTAGAAGCCGTCGTCGTCCTCTCTGCGCCGCCGTCGTCCTTGCCACAGGGTCAGCCGCTGTCATGTATGGCAGAGCCAGAAAGAGAGAGTTCGGGAGCAGAGAAGGAGAGAGAGATCTGAGGCTGGGCTGGGAGTCCAACCACTGCGTCCAGCCGCCGTTTGTGTCGCCGGCACCGCCTCCGCCGGAGCTGCCGCCATCAGAAAGGGGTTTCGACTGCTGTAGGTGTCACTGCCAGAAAAGGGATCTGCGTCTCTATGATTCGGATCACCGGGAGTGGTTCTGTGACTTCCGGGACCACCGCCGGAGCCTCTGGCTACTTCTGCCGTCGCCGGAAAACTCTACCGGTAAGGGCTTTGAATTTGATTTTCATTCGTTTAAGATTCCGGAAGCTTTATTGCCTCTGTATGTGGGTTTCAGTTACCAACGCCGTAGTCCGGTCGACGCTGTCACTTGAGGTGGCTAACGGGCTGCCGCCGAACCGGTTCAAGAGACCGCCGCTGTTCGGTTCAGCTGTTCCTTCTTCGGTAAGTATGTTTCGGAAAGCCTCGCGTTAGTATTTCGTTGTATTTGGTTAATGAATATGAGTTTTGGTAACGTGGGGTCGAGTCCTGATTATTATATGTTGCGATTAGTGTTGCTATGGTTACCGCGGGAGTAGCTTGGAGCCGAGGTTGCGGTTGTTGGTGATCCCGGTTTAAGAGAGGAGGTTCCTGTGACGTGTTTGGGTTATGGAATTGCGTTTTGAGGTAGGGGCGCTTTCCGAAAACTATAGTTTATTATTGGAATTATTACATATGGGTACTGATGTGAGATATTGTGTATTTGGTGATTGTATCTGCCTTATGTATTATTTGATTGACTCGAATGACTATGGATGTTGGTTTGGCTGAATTATTGTGTGGCTTGTGAAATGTAATGTTTGAAGTTGATTCTTTAAAGATTTGAAATCTGAGTTTAATCCGTTGAGGATTGGTTTGAATTGAGTCAATTATTTTGATGATGTGAAAAATAGAATACACTCTTGAATTTAGCCTGGCTTGCTTTAAATGATCTGGTTTTCGATAAATGATTGTTACTGAACCGTTTATTTAAAGCTTTGGAAATGAGTTTATTCGGCTGATAACGATTTGATTTTTGAAACGGTTTCCTTGAAATATGGAATTGAGATGACTGTTGGAATTGGCTTGCCTTGAACTGATTTCGGAATTCGGGCTGTTGGAAAAGGATTGTGGAATGGTTTTGTTGGGACCCGAACCGGGAGGCAAAGTCCAAGTTTTAGGGGAGATGCTGCCGGAATTTCTATAAAATCTGAGTCTTTATTAAAATGTTGTTTGGAAAATGAGGAGTTAAAGACTTCTACTATTTTATTTGAATTATCAAGAAAATGATGATTCATGCTTTCGAAATGAGTTAGTAAAGAGGAAATTGTAATTTAGTCTTGCTTCTTAAGAAAGGCATTGCATCTCTTTCAAGAGAAAGTTATTTAGATGAAACTTGTGTTTTAAAGCTATTAGAATGTGAAAAGGGTTTACGCCTTTGAATTTGACTTGGGGGTTTCAATTAAAGAAGTTTCAATGACTTTGAAAGAATCTGAATGTCTATTGACAAGTTTCATTTTGAAATGCTTTGAGAAAGATTTTAAGTACTCTTTGAATTCTGAATTTTTGCAAGACTAAAACAATTTTGAACAGTTGAAATGCTTTAGAATTTATCATGGGGGTTGAAGCTGGTTTTGCCTAAGTAAAGGAAACGGCTTTAAAGGAAGTAAATGATTACGTGACTCGGTTTGGCTTAGATCTTATTTTATTACTCAAATTGGAAAGCCAAGGTTTTAATGATTTTAAATGAATTTGGCAAAACGAGTTATGCTATTCTCCCCTAAGGACTTGGAATTGAATGCATGTTTATGCTGAATCATTGATAAATGTGAATGTTGCACTTCCACTATCGGAGATAAGAGTTTCCCTGGGAGAAGGCAGTGGCTAGCCATCACATGCTCCAAGTTGAGACTCGAAGCTCTTTTGACCCTATGTCGTAAGTGTGGCCGGGCACTGTGAAAGCCCGGATGAGCTTGCCCCCGTGAATATACACCAGCGAGGGTGTTGGATATGGATCATGATTATGATCAAGTTTATACTGAGTATAACTCGAGTTGGGGATGCGCGACAGAGGGACAGTCCAATGGTTAGCTACCAGGACTTGTCGGGTTGGCTCTATAACCGACAGATGATATCATCAGCCACTAGGGACAGGCATGCATCTTATGTATCTATGTGACATTGCTTGGGTGTGCATATTATACTTGGTTTGCCTATGTGATTAATTGCTAATTTTTCTACTTGCAATAACTGTTTGTTTGTGCTTGCATCTTCCTATTTGTGTTTGCTACTGGGACTCTGTTGGACTGTGGTGATTGGTTGATGGTTGGATTGTTTGGGCCTAGGGCCGTGGTTGAAATGAGATGAATCGATGGTTGATTTCGGTTTTGTGTTTCTGGTTTGGAATAACATATGAAAGGCTATTTTGGTTCAGCATAGATGAATCGTTTTGAAGGGCTTTTGAATTTTTGAGAATTGAATGTTTCCTTTTTCAGAAAAGATTTCCGACTTTACTTTTATTGTAAACTGTTGTTTTTGAAAAGAGGCATAAGACGGTTATTAATCACTAGTACGGTTTATCTTCATGTATCCTATTACAGTAATTTCCAAAAACCCTCTACTGAGAATCCTTTCGAGGATGATGTTCTCACCCCCCTACATTTTTCCCCTTTCAGGATATGGGCGCAGAAGTTACGAAGAGCTTATTTAATTGTTGTTGTGATGCTCTGTATTGTTTTAGTTATGGTTTACCGTACCCTCGCCTTTATCTTGATATAATCTGTAAGAGGGATAGGAATTGTATTGGATTATGTTTGTAATATTATTTATATATATTTATGTATATATATGGATGTACTCTTTATGAGTTGTTGTAAGTTGAATGGTACTTATGGATGTACGTTATCGAACGAAAGTATCTTTGGAAGCGGTATTGCGGTTTAAAGGTTTAAACAGGCTCATATTTTAGTATTAAATAGTATAAGTGTCGTCGTAATGTCCGAGCTATCAGAGTGGCGCAGCCGGAAGCGTGAGCTTTGGTAGTTAGGGTGTTACATTATGGTATCAGAGCGGTCTTTCCTGTAGAGCCTGAGGAATGGACCGACTATGCTTTAGTTGCATGCTCTGAGCGTTTGTCATGTATTAGGTCTTGTCGAATGATGAGAATTAGAGCTTTATGCACATGACAATCTATTGATTAACGCTGTTAGTCTTGCATTGCATAATTCCTGATATTAAGTTTGGCCGGCTTAATACTAGTGAATTATGTATATGAGAGCACTAATAGGTTATCATAGATGGTATACGAGTTTTGAGTAAAGCGAATCGCGGGTTTTGGGAACACTAGAAACTATATCTCGAGGCTATTCAGTTGTGTGTCTTGAATTCTGTTCGAGTCGACCTGTTCTGTCGTATCCTAACTTGAAGTTCTTGGTTGTTAATCCTTTTGAAAAGTAGTTCGATTTTTCAACTTTATTCCTCTATTCATATGTATTCTTGTTTGATCTTAATTCCATATGCTTGTTTGGAATCCTTGTTGCATCTATCTTCCTCTGTTTGAGTTCTTCTTGATTCACGTGTTCCTTGATGTAGCCTTGAACTTGTCTTAATGTGCCGTGACTTTTAACTCCGGGTTCCGAGTTCATTCTTAGAGAACTTGTTGATTCAGTTTTCCTCTTATTTGACAGTGATTACAGCTAATTTTGAGATTTTTATAAAAATTGCTGTTGACTAGATATACACTTATCTATACGTGGAACTTTGAAGATTTCTTATACAGTTTAACAATTATTTATTTCTAATACCTCACCTGTACTTTTACTGGTTTGCGGAACTGCATTTACTTTAAATACGATTTGACTTTCTAGTGATTTTACTATAGTTCTAATGCACATCTTCGTTTGATTATGTATTTGGGGTATTTTTCAAAATTCTGGAAAGAAAGGGAATTTTTCACTTTTATCCCGGTTGAGTTTCATTTGATAAACTTTACTTAATTCATTTTGATTTGAGTTTGATTTAGCATACTACATGGTTTATGCTATTGTTGTTCTTTTGAAAATGTTGGACTCATAGCTTTATTCTTATGATCAGACTCGCTCCTTCTTAAGCTTTTCACCTCTATGAATGTCATACATGATTCTGTTTTTAACTAATCTTTTACATCTTGTGAAATTACCATTGATCTTGGTTTGTCCTCTCTTGTGAATCTCATCCGTATGTGAGTCAGTTTGATTCGTTTCAAATTAGTGCATTGTTTATTCTCTCATTCTCTCTACAAGAGTTTTTAGTTAAAGATTTACCTTTGAGAAATTACTAATGATTGAGTTGTCTTTTCCTATGATTTTTGTATTCTTTTGGATCAATTGAAAGCTTGTTTGATGACTCATGCCTAGTGAATCTTGTTTGGACTACTTTGGTTTAAGATCCTTTCTTGCAAGGCTTGACTCCATTTTAGTACATCTTAAACTTCTTGAATGTTCTTCTGAGATGGTGATTTTAAGAACACTTTTGGGAGTCTTGTTCTGAACTTTTTAAAGAAGTTTTGAATTCTCTTGTAAGAAGTTTTAAACGGAATTTATTTTCTGTTGCTTGATTTAGATTGAAACCATTGTTCAATTTTGACGAAGTTAATTTAAAGTTGGGATGCGCTATTTTAAATGAAGTTTTGAAGAACTTCCTTGTTTAGTGGTAACCGGTTCGTTTGTAATGCACCACTTATTTCCTTTACCAAATTGTAAGCAAATTTTTACTTCGGAGTCTCTTTTCTAAAAAGAGTTTAACTTCCTCTTTCGTACTTACTATAAATGTTATACACGCTTGTTTGAATATGGACTTTGGGAGTTTCTGAACCAGCATTTAATTTCTCTCCTGAGTTTTGTGAATTACTTTTGGTTAAGATTGTGCACTTAACTAACTTTCTAAAATATTTGATGAAAATATTTTAGCTCTTAGCTAAGCCGGTGTGCATTTTGTTTTTAAAACTCTGCATAATCTACTTCAACATGAAGTTGAATTAGAGCAAAGCCACGTTATTGCTTTTGTTGCCCTCTTGAGGAATGTTTGCTATTGAGCTTTTCTTCTAAATTGCGAAGTGATTTTCCGCAAGTTTTCGATTCTTTTATGAACAATGTATTTGGAAGTATTTTTAATCATGCTCTTAAGTTCTGTGAGTTTTGTCTTGGGTTGAGATATTCTTTTCTGTAAATCTAATACTTTTTTGGCTCAGCTTGAATTGGTATCAAGCTAATGCGTTGACTTTCTTCTTATTTGTCCTGTTGAATTTTCTTGATCCAAGAGTCATTTTTGAAGTTGTCAATGAAATTGTGTCTAGCAAACTTCATTACTTGAGTATCCTTGTTTATCTAGAATTGGATACATTCTCTCAAATCTATGAGTACTATCCTTGACATTTGACTCTCCTTTTTAAATCTTATATCCTTCTAAGTAGACTCGAGAATTATTTTGATATCACGTGCGATCTGTAGATATAGTAACGTGATGCGTTAGTTCTTTAAGACGTGATATGTGTATACGGAAGTTGAAGCGGTAGGTGTGCAACATTATGAGTTGTGGGTGTCTTGTTCCTTGCGAACGGGTTTGCGGTCGTTAGGCTTATGATCGGTTATGGGATTGTAAAGTGCTTGATGGAGTTGGAAAGTTGAAACTTTGAGGTTGATATGAGATTAGTGTGCGGATGTTAAGCACGTCGTTTTAACCCCATCATGTTTTATAGCCTTTGATGCTTCGCCCTACTATCACATGATTGACCCATGTTATCTTTTGCATTGAGCCTATCTTGTAACGTTTGCTTTGCAATCACACCCCTACCTTTGTATCTTTATGCATACGACCATCCAAGTATTTGAAAACCATATATATGTTTATATTTTGAGATATTTTTGCTTCTTCCTTAAATGTGTTCAAGGGTGAACTCTTATGAAATTTCCTTCATTTTGTATCAATTTTCGAGGGCAAAAATTTTTATAAGGTGGGTAGGATGTAAGACCCAGAACTTTGAAAAGTCTTATTATGATCAAGTCTCAAATCATATAGTTATTTATAGCCTTAATTTCAGAGATTATTTTCTTAAGGATAATTAAGGCAAGTTGTGATTTATTGAAATTGAGATGAGTTATGATTATTATCCAATTTTATAATTATTGGATTATTTTCTATATTTAAATTATAAAGTTGATAGTTATGAAATAATAAGGATTTTATATGATTTGGATTAGATAAGTAATATTTTAAATATTAATACTGCTACTTTGAAAAATAAAGAGTTTAATTATATTATTTCTAATTATTTTGATTTGGGCATTTTATGGAAAATAATTTGTGAAATTGATGAGCAAATAGTATTTTTCTATATGTAATTAGTGTTGGATTTAATTTGGGTTTCAATTATTATATCATTTCCAATTTTATTTGAAATTACTAAAATGCCCCTAAACCTAATTTTTGAAAATGAAACCCTAACCCAACGACCCGTTACCCGACCCGGTTTCTTTCTCCCACACACCCAGCAACAGCAGCCAAAATTCTTGCTCCCCAAAATAGTAGAACACGGTCTCCTTTCCCCATTTTCCTGAAAAGAAAGAAACGAACAAAAGCAAGAGAGAAGGAATAGCGTGCGGCAGGGAGAAGGAAGAGAGGAGAGAGAGAGACGCCGTCATCCTCGTCGCCGGAACCGCGAGGAGCGTCGCTGCCGAGCCCATCACTGTGTTGTTGTCTTCATCGACGCCAGCTAAAGAGAGATGCGACGGAGAGGGATAGAGGGGGCTCGCGGATGGGAAGCGTCGCCGTTCCATGAGGCCGCACCGTCGTCGCTGTCCTTGGTGACCCACGAGTCGAGAGCGCAAGCGCGGGTGGAGGACGGCGCTGTTGTTGCCGCTGCTTCTCCCAACGGCGCTGCTATCACCGCCGTGAATCGTGATCTGTAGAGGGGGGAGATGCGAGCCATGGCCGGAGGGGAGAGGACGCCGTATCTAGAAGCCGCCGTCGTCCTCTCTGCGCCGCCGTCGTCCTTGCCACAGGGTCAGCCGCTGTCATGTATGGCAGAGCCAGAAAGAGAGAGTTCGGGAGCAGAGAAGGAGAGAGAGACCTGAGGCTGGGCTGGGAGTCCAACCACCGCGTCTAGCCGCCGTTTGTGTTGCCGGTGCCGCCTCCGCCGGAGCTGCCGCCATCAGAAAGGGGTTTCGACCGCTGTAGGTGTCACTGCCAGAAAAGGGAGCTGCGTCTCTGTGATTCGGATCACCGAGAGTGGTTCTGTGACTTCCGGGACCACCGCCGGAGCCTCTGGCTACTTCTGCCATCGCCGGAAAACTCTACCGGTAAGGGCTTTGAATTTGGTTTTCATTCGTTTAAGATTCCGGAAGCTTTATTGCCTCTGTATGTGGGTTTCAGTTACCAACGCCGGAGTCCGGTCGATGCTGTCACTTGAGGTGGCTAACGGGCTGCCGCCGAACCGGTTCAAGAGACCGCCGCTGTTCGGTTCAGCCGTTCCTTCTTCGGTAAGTATGTTTCGGAAAGCCTCGCGTTAGTATTTCGTTGTATTTGGTTAATGAATATGAGTTTTGGTAACGTGGGGTCGAGTCCTGATTATTATATGTTGCGATTAGTGTTGCTATGGTTACCGCGGGAGTAGCTTGGAGCCGAGGTTGTGGTTGTTGGTGATCCTGGTTTAAGAGAGGAGGTTCCTGTGACGCGTTTGGGTTATGGAATTGCGTTTTGAGGTAGGGGCGCTTTCCGAAAACTATAGTTTTTTATTGAAATTATTACATATGGGTACTGATGTGAGATATTGTGTATTTGGTGATTGTATCTGCCTTATGTATTATTTGATTGACTCGAATGACTATGGATGTTGGTTTGGCTAAATTGTTGTGTGGCTTGTGAAATGTAATGTTTGAAGTTGATTCTTTAAAGATTTAAAATCTGAGTTTAATCCGTTGAGGATTGGTTTGAATTGAGTCAATTATTTTGATGATGTGAAAAATAGAATACACTCTTGAATTCAGCCTGGCTTGCTTTAAATGATCTGGTTTTCGATAAATGATTGTTACTGAACCGTTTATTTAAAGCTTTGGAAATGAGTTTATTCTGCTGATAACGATTTGATTTTTGAAACGGTTTTCTTGAAATATGGAATTGAGATGACTGTTGGATTTGGCTTGCCTTGAACTGATTTCGGAATTTGGGCTGTTGGAAAAGGATTGTGGAATGGTTTTGTTGGGACCCGAACCGGGTGGCAAAGTCCAAGTTTTAGGGGAGATGCTGCCGGAATTTCTATAAAATCTGAGTCTTTATTAAAATATTGTTTGGAAAATGAGGAGTTAAAGACTTCTACTATTTTATTTGAATTATCAAGAAAAGGATGATTCATGCTTTCGAAATAAGTTAGTAAAGAGGAAATTGTAATTTAGTCTTTCTTCTTAAGAAAGGCATTGCATCTCTTTCAGGAGAAAGTTATTTAGATGAAACTTGTGTTTTAAAGCTATTAGAATGTGAAAAGGGTTTACGCCTTTGAATTTGACTTGGGGATTTCAATTAAAGAAGTTTCAATGACTTTGAAAGAATCTGAATGTCTATTGACAAGTTTCATTTTGAAATGCTTTGAGAAAGGTTTTAAGTACTCTTTTAATTCTGAATTTTTGCAAGACTAAAACAATTTTGAACAGTTGAAATGCTTTAGAATTTATCATGGGGGTTGAAGCTGGTTTTGCCTAAGTAAAGGAAACGGATTTGAAGGAAGTAAATCATTACGTGACTCGGTTTGCCTTAGATCTTATTTTATTACTCAAATTGGAAAGCCAAGGTTTTAATGATTTTAAATGAATTTGGCGAAACGAGTTATGCTATTCTCCCCTAAGGACTTGGAACTCTGCCGAGAAACTTTTGTTACAAAAATCCCATTGTTGGATGGGTGATTTTGAATGTTTCAAAAGGAATCTTTAACTTTCCATAGTTTTGGAAGTTTTGGAAAGAGGAAACCGAGAGTGGCTTGTTTTAAAAAGGGAATTTTCCTTGAGTAAAAGTGGCTTATGAGCCTGAGATAATTTGAGAAATGAGATCTTTAAAGCCAAGGTTGAAAAGAGTTGAAACTTGATTTCAAAGTGAAATGAATTGAGAAAATGATTTATGGCGTAAATACCGATTTCATGAATTTGATGATTTTGAATGTGGAAGTGCTGTTTTGTTGAGAGCCGGAATGGCTGTGTATGATTATACATATTGATTGGTTCTGAATTGAACCGTGAGCCGGAATAGCTGTGTATGATATGAATATTGGCTAGTTCTGGAATGAAGCGTGAGCCGGATGGCTGAGATGGATGTTGATCCATGCATGAGATTGAATGCATGTTTATACTGAATCATTGATAAATGTGAATGTTGCACTTCCACTATCGGAGATAAGAGTTTCCCTGGGAGAAGGCAGTGGCTAGCCATCACATGCTCCAGGTTGAGACTCGAAGCTCTTTTGACCCTATGTCGTAAGTGTGGCCGGGCACTGTGAAAGCCCGGATGAGCTTGCCCCCGTGAATATACACCAGTGAGGGTGTTGGATATGGATCATGATTATGATCAAGTTTATTCTGAGTATAACTCGAGTTGGGGATGTGCGACAGAGGGACAGTCCAATGGTTAGCTACCAGGACTTGTCGGGTTGGCTCTATAACCGACAGATGATATCATCAGCCACTAGGGACAGGCATGCATCATATGTATCTATGTGACATTGCTTGGGTGTGCATATTATACTTGGTTTGCCTATGTGATTAATTGCTAATTTTTCTACTTGCAATAACTGTTTGTTTGTGCTTGCATCTTCCTATTTGTGTTTGCTACTGGGACTCTGTTGGACTGTGGTGATTGGTTGATGGTTGGATTGTTTGGGCCTAGGGCCGTGGTTGAAATGAGATGAATCGATGGTTGATTTCGGTTTTGTGTTTCTGGTTTGGAATAACATATGAAAGGCTATTTTGGTTCAGCATAGATGAATCGTTTTGAAGGGCTTTTGAGTTTTTGAGAATTGAATGTTTCTTTTTTCAGAAAAGATTTCCGACTTTACTTTTATTGTAAACTGTTGTTTTTGAAAAGAGGCATAAGACGGTTATTAATCACTAGTACGGTTTATCTTCATGTATCCTATTACAGTAATTCCCAAAAACCCTCTACTGAGAATCCTTTCGAGGATGATGTTCTCACCCCCCTACATTTTTTCCCTTTCAGGATATGGGCGCAGAAGTTACGAAGAGCTTATTTAATTGTTGTTGTGATGCTCTGTATTGTTTTAGTTATGGTTTACCCTACCCTCGCCTTTATCTTGATATAATCTGTAAGAGGGATAGGAATTGTATTGGATTATGTTTGTAATATTATTTATATATGGATGTATTCTTTATGAGTTGTTGTAAGTTGAATGGTACTTATGGATGTACGTTATCGAACGAAAGTATCTTTGGGAGCGGTATTGCGGTTTAAAGTTTTAAACATGCTCATATTTTAGTATTAAATAGTATAAGTGTCGTCGTAATGTTCGAGCTATCAGAGTGGCGCAGCCGGAAGCGTGAGCTTTGGTAGTTAGGGTGTTACACAAACTCCCCTTCTGCAAATTCTTGATCAGTTCTATGTTTATCTGCCAGCATTTTCATTCTATTTTGAGTTTTTTCCAAGTTTGTTTTCAATTATTGCGGAATGTGGTTTCTATCTGATAACATCTCTTATACTTGTGGAGGATCAATTGCCTCCCTAACATATTTGGTAATAGTCAGAGCATTTCTTCCATAAACTACTTCAACAATAACATGCCTGCACTTGTTTGGTAAGCAGAATTATACAATAATTTAGCCCAAGCAAGAGTTTTGGACCAGTGCTTTGGACTCTCATATGTGTAACATTTGAGAAACATCTCTAAGATTTTGTTGACAACTTCCGTTTGGCCATCAGATTGTGGGTGATATGCAGAAGACATTGATAAGGTTGTCCCTTGTAACTTGAACAATTGCTGCTATAGATTGCTAGTAAAAATTGTCTCTATCGGTTTGGAACATGCTATGTAACTTCACTACCTGATTGAAGAATAATTAAAACACTTGTTTTGCATTAAAATTTTCTCTCATAGGGATGAAGTGAACATACTTTGATAATCTATCGACTACCACAAGGATTATTGTATAGTCTGAAGAATTCGGAAGACCTGTGATAAATTCCAAGTTTCTATCTTCCCACGTCCTCTCTGGTATTGTCAATGGTTGGAATAAACCAACAGGAGAGGTGTTTAGTGACTTAGCCTTTTTACAAATATGGTAATTTGTTACAAATTTTTTTAATATCTTGCATCATATGATCCCAATAAAAGTTGCTAGCAATTCGAGTTGCTGTCCTCTTAATTCTCGTGTGCCCCCAATCGGAGATGAATGAAATTCATATAAAATTTACTGAATTAATTCAGGTTTTGTAGGAACTACCTATCTATCACCCTTGTATACTATACCTCTTCCCACTGACATGTCACTTGCAGCCTCATTCGCCATAATAATCCCTTGTAATTGTTTTTCTGTAACTTGAGCTTTCTTAATCTCCTCAAGAAGCTAGCAAATTAGTTGGCTCCATGCCATGTAACAAGTTCGAGATAATGCATATGCAGGGATCTTGTCTTTTCCTACCTTATACTCTATCTTAAAATCATAGCCCAAGAATTTATGTAACCAAGCTAGTTGTTCCGTCATTTGGAGTGGCTGGTATAATAAATGCTTCAAGCTTTGTTGATCTGTTTTGATTGTGAATTTATGCCCCATCAGGTAATGTCTAAACTTTGCCAGTGCCTCTATAACTGCAAATAATTCCTGAACATAAGCACCTTATTTTTGCATGTGAGGAGACATTTTCTTTGAAAAATACGCAATTAGGTGACCTACTTGACTTAGAACAACCCCTATATCAAGTCTAGAAGCATCAATTTCCAACACAAAAGGCTGTGAAAAATCTGGTAAAGCTAACACTGACCCTTGGGACAATGCTTTCTTCAACCTATCAAAAGCTTCTTGCGTTGCTTTGGACCAATTAAAATTGTGTTTCCTTAATAAATCTGTCAACGGTGCTGCCAAACAAGCATATTACTAAATGAAATTTCTATAATATCCTGTAAGTCCCAAGTGATGCATGAGCATCTTTATCCTATTTTCCTCTTATTTTCTAGTTAACTTTAGTTAGAATTTAGTGAGTTTAGCTAAATTTTAGTGTTAAAATCCTCTTTGGATGCTACTTTGAGTTGTTTTGGTGTTTTATTATTTCAGGTGAAATTTGGATCAATTTGGCAGAGTTTTGTGCAAGAAAGAGAAGAAATTGAATTGTCCTTCAAGCGCGCTTGATAAACCCCATTTTTAGGGTTTATCTTGTGCTTAATCGAGTGGATTTTATCCACTATTCTCACACTTATTCATAGAATTCGCATGTTTTACATTTTCCTTCCTAATTTTGTGCTATGATTGAAAACATGCTTCTTTGGCCTTAAATTTGCTATGTTTAATCCTCTCTTATTACCATTCGATGCCGTGATATGTTCGTTAAGTGTTTTCAGGATTTATAGGGCAGGAATGGCTTAGAGGATGGAAAGGAAGCATGCAAAAGTGGAAGGAATACAAGAAATTGAAGGAATTGCTAAGCTATCAAGCCTGATCTCTTCGTACTAAATCGATCATAACTTGAGCTACAGAGGTCCAAATGAGGCGGTTCCAGTTGCGTTGGAAAGATAACATCCGGTGCTTTAAAATAATATGCAATTTGCCATAGTTGCCATGCAGTCAGGTGACGTGCACACGTGTATCACGCGTACGCGTGACCTTGCGAAAGTTCAGTGACGCGTACGTATGTGACAAAGCCACGTGCTGCACGTATCAGAAAATGCTGGGGGCGATTTCTGGGCTATTTTTGGCCCAGTTCTAAGCCCGAAAACATAGATTAGATGCTGCAGAGTGAAGGAATCAACAGACAACTTTCATTCACATAATTTTAGGTTTAGATGTAGTTTCTAGAGAGAGAGAGGCTCTCTCCTCTCTCTAGGTTTTAGGGTTCTTAGTTTATTCCTTTTCAATTTCTGAATTCTATCTTATTTCAATTTAGTTTCTCTTATACTCTTATTTGTTCTAGCATTCTAGTTTATTTATTTTCCTTATTGATTACTTTATGTTTCCAATTTAGTTTATGAATTCTCATGTTAGATTTGATTTTCCTTTTTATGCAATTTGAGGTATTTCATGTTTATTGCTTCTTTCTTTAATTTGTGTTATTGATGCTTGCAATTGTTAGTCTTAGGTTTTATTATTCCTTGTTAATTTTCTATGTTTTCATGTTATGCCTTCCAAGTGTTTGATAAAATGCTTGGTTGGATTTTAAACTAGCTTTTTATGTTCTTAGCTAAGATTGAGTAATTAGAGACTCTTGAATTATCAAAAGTCTTTTGTTGATTGGTGATTGAAAGTTGCTAGTTGATTTGAATTCCACTAACTCTAGTCTTTCCTTAGGAGTTGACTAGGACTTGAGGATTCAAGTTGATTTATCCACTTGACTTTCCTTCATAGCTAGAGGTTGACTAAGTGGGAGCAATGGACAATTGATATCATAAGTGACTATGATAATGGGGATAGGACTTCTAATTATCAATCCTTGCTAAGAATTTTCTTAATTACTATTTTATTTCCTTGTTATTTACATTACTTGTTCCTTATTTCAAAACCCAAAAAGATAAAACCCATAACCAATTATAAGTACACTTCCCTGCAATTCCTTGAGAGACGACCCGATGTTTGAATACTTCGGTTATTATTTTTATTGGGGTTTGTTACTTGTGATAAATAATTTTTTGCATGAAAGGATTATTTGTTGGTTTAGAAACTATACTTGCAACGAGAATTCATTGAGGAATTCTAAACCGTCAAAAATCCGTTTGTCAAAATGGCGCCGTTACCGGGAAATTGCAAACATGTGCCTTATTATTGGTTATTGTGAATATTGTGAATAATTTTGCTTTTTCAGTGCTTCTAGTTTTAGGAGTTTATTTTCATTAATTCTTATTAGTTTTTGTTTTTACTTGCTACTATGAATTCTCATCCCTTTGGCTACGAGTTTGGTTCAAATTATGTTGTAGGGAATAAAAGCTATAATGAGAACATGCATCAAGGATGGAACAATCAAAGGTGGGAGGAGCCTCAAGCATATGCTCAACCTTCTTGGCAACAACCTCCTCCAGTCTCACATATGTATAACTCCAATCCTAATGCATATCAATCTAATGGATGTGGTAAGTCCTTATTGTACTTGTCAACAACCACCACCATATGCCTATGAACCCCCACCTCAACATAGCTTTGAACCACCATATTCACAAGCCCCCTACTACCAAACACCCTCATATGATTCTAACCCTTATCCACCATACCAACCACCCTATGAGCCATATGAACCATACATAGAACCACCCCAATTCCAACCCAATTACTCCCAAGAACCACCACCTCCATATACACCATGTCCATATCCATCAACCCAAGAGCAATATGATCCTAATCATGTAATCCAAGTGGAACAAGAATCAAAGGATCGTCTCAAGGAAACAATGGATCGGCTTCAAGCAACCATCCATCAAAAGAGAGACTCATGGGATTCATACCATAAGTAAAACATGCCCACAGATGATTGTGGAGAAGTAGCCGAAGAGAGGAGTATGGGTGAGATTCTAAAGTCTCAACTTGAGAACAAGGAAATGGAGTGTGTTTTGCAACAAATGAAAAAGATGGAGAGTGTTGAACCGCTACATCTGTATCATTATGAACCACCTTCCTATTATGAACCTTTCCTCCCAAGTAATGAACCCTCATATCCACCCCAATCTCTAATGAATGACACTCTAAGTGTTCTTCTTCAAAGGCAAAGAGAGATTCAAAGGACGACACAAGAATTCATAGCTACCTTGACTGAGGTAGTAGGTAATTTAGCCTCTCTGCACTTCGATACTCAAAGTACTCCCATGGCTACATGTGGAGAATCAATAGAAGAGCGTAGCATGAAGGAGACGCTAGAAACTCCGGTAGACAATGAAGAACGTGACTTTGTATTGGAACAAGTGGAGGAAGCCGTAATAGTTGAAGAGGAAGAAGTGGTTGAAGACTTAGAAGATGCCGAACCTCCATGGGAATCAAGAGTTGTAGAGTATTCCTCCAAGAAGATTGAAATGGATGTCAAGGAGGCTAGTGCACAACCTCCATGGCATATTCCCTATGAAGAATTGGATGGAATAGATCAAGAAGCAAGTTCCGTTGGTGATGAAATTGAAGAATCTTCTCCCGATGAAATTGGAAGCAACATTGAGGTAGCTTTCTCTCAACCTCATGTTTATGATGTAAGTGACGGAGAAGAGTTTGATGAACTTGGTGAGGAAGAGCTTAAAGGTGAAGAATCTTCTCAAAAAGTAGAAGTCCTTAGAAAAGAATGGACGGGAATTGAGTTTGCCTTGTCAAGATCATTAGAGACTTCTCTACCTAGGTTGCCATCTACTACATCATTTGAGTGGGTAAAACTTATCTCAATTCACCTTCCTATCCCACTTGAGTATGATATTCTTGAAACGGACGGCCAACTTAGGGAGCTTTGTGGCATTAAGCGTAAGAGAAGGATGTTTAGTGGTTGGAGTTGCAAATCAAGGCTCATCCAGGTTGATATTTCAAGAGTTAGATGTAAGGGCTCAACTGGTGAGAATTTGGTTAGATCTAAAAGAAGAATTTGGTACTACATTGAGAATTTGGACTGCTTGCCACTCGGTTGGGACAATGGTGATCCACTTCAAGACGGGTGTAGAAACAAGATTTGGGATCTGGAAATATATAAAGATCAATTTTGGGAGCTCAGAGCTTGTGAAGAACTCCATCAAAGCTTGGGAAATTTACTTGGTATTGATAGAGCTTATTGGAAGTCCAAGCGTTGGTGGCAGTTTCAAGATGAGTTCAAGCACAAGCCACCATGACAATGAGCTCACCAAATGTCCAACTTAAGGACAATAACTAAAAGTGCTAGGTGGGAGACAACCCACTATGGTATGATCCTCCTTTTTATTAGTTTTAATTTATTTCTGTCAGTCCTAATTTCCAGTTCTGCATATTTACTTTTATTTTGAAAAAAAAAAAGAAAAAAAAGAGGGAATCGACGCGCACGCGTCGTATATGTATGCGCAAATAAACAGAGAGTTGCGCGAGAGCCGAGCGGGAGGGGTGCTAGGCGCATAGCCAGACCCACGCGTATGTGTGCCCCACGCGTACGCGTCCCCTGCGTTTTTGCCAATCCACACGTAAGCGTCAGCGACACGTACGCGTAGAATGAAAAATCGGCGTAGTAAGGTAATTGAACAGAGAGTTGGGCTGCCACTGTGCTGGAATTGCGCGAGCAGTCACGCGTACGCGTGATCGATGCTCACGCGTACGCGTGACTGACTCTCACGCGTCAGTGTGCATTTTTGGCCACCCACGCGTACGCGTGGGCGACGCTTACGCGTCGCATGGCCGTTTCAGTTTTCACGCGCTCGCGTGATGTATGCGCACGCGTCGCGCCCTGTTTTTCATTTCTTACTCCTTTCTCCTATCCTTTCTCCTTCTTTCTTCCTCCTTTCTTACTTTCTTCTTCTTCATATCTTTAACTTCTCATCCTTATTCTCTTTCATTCTATTTTCCTTATTGCAATTGCATACTTTCACTCATTTCATTTTAATTTTGTGCATGTTTTATTTTGTTTTCTAAATTTGATACTTTTTCTTCGGTGTTGAATTTTCTTACTCAACTGTTGAATGTCTCTTGCATTATTCTGGTGCTTCATGACTTATTTTATTCTGATTGGGTAATATTATTTAAGTCAATGCTAATCTTTTATGATACTTGTATTCGTTTTGCATTGACATGAATTTATATTGTCTTTCATGACCCACTCTTTCTCTCCCTTTGTTGTAATTTTTGCACTATTGATATGCCAGTTGCTTCTACTATTTTCTCACTTGCATGTTGTAGCTACCATATAATTGAGACCCTCATTATTTGGCATTAACCACCCATACTTTATTTGCTTTCTTATCTTTATTTCTGGGTTACTTTTCTTCTTTTTCCTCTTCTTTCAGGATGGCCACCGAGAAGGAAAAGGAAACGCTTCTCAATGGGGCAACAAACAAGTCCATCTGCACAATCTTTGGAGAAAAGCATTAGTTGTAGCAGCCCGTCCACTTGCACATCTTAGCATGCACCGAGGACGGTGCAATCTTTCAGTGTGGGGAGGTCGATACCGACTTCCGTGGGTTAGTTATTTCCTACTTCAACACCAATGTTTAATTTTCCTTATTAAATTAGTTGTTGTATTTGCATGTTTGATTGCATGTTTGTTTGATTTTGTGCATGTTCTTCTACCACTACTTGGTTGGAGTGATAAGTTCTTTTTCACGACCCTTTTTATAGCATTTCACTAATTTAAATTAAAACTTTTTTTGCTAAACTTGTTTGAAGATTTTAATTTGGAATATGGTTTTTGAGCTAAGAACACACAACCTGTGAGATTTTGAGCTTAATTATATGGTTACATTATTTAACCATGACTTTTATTCTTGTGTGTTTTCTTCTCTATGATTGCAATCTATGGTTTGTTCCATTCTATATGTCCATTGTTAGTGTATATTCATGCATACATATGATTGAAGCCATAATTTGTTATTAGCTCACTTATCCCAAATAGCCCACCATTTTATTTACCTTTGTTTGCCACTTTGAGCCTTTTTAATTCCCATTTGTTCTTTATATTACCACATCACTAGCCTTAAGCGGAAAAATAATTAATTACCGATTTGAAAGTGTAGGGAAATGTGGGAACTTGGGTTGATGAGAATGTGTTGTGTTTTTACTAACAAATATTGGAAATTTGGGTGCTTGCTCATGTGAAATCAGAAAAATCATATGCATTGATATAATACGTTTTTATTTATGATAAAAAAAGAGAAAAAAAAGAGAGAAAAGAAAAGAAATAAATAAATAGGGGACAAAAAATTACCCCAATGTTAAGTCCAATAAAAAGATCAATGCATATGTGGTGAATTTAAAAATTGATGCATGAGTATGTAAAATATACAAAAGTGAGATTTTGGGTAGCTAGGCACGATTTTAGAATTATATAGAGTATGTGTGTGTGTTAGGTGAGAATTTAGGTTAGTCAAAGATTCAAAGTATAACTCACTTGGCCATACATGTATCCTCACCCTTACCTTAGCCCCATTACAACCTTAAAAAGCTCTCATGATGTTTGCATTTGTACATTAAATATTTGTTGATTGGTTAGATGAAGAACAAAGTTTTAGAAAGTACAACTAGAGGAGATTAGAGTGAATTAACCTTAGAAACTTGAGCGATTAGAGTGCATATACACTTCCAGTGAGGGTTCAATGCTTGATTCTATGTTTTCCGTCTTTCATGAGCTATCTTCTTACAAGTTTACTTGTCTCTTATTGCGTGATTTGAATTAGTGGAATCTGATTTATATTTGTCTTGGAGAATTTGTGTACTTTTAACCAAGTAGGGGGATCTTCTCACTTCCGCACTTTTATGCTTTTCAGAAACCCTAGTATCTCTCCGAAGTATGAGCCACTAAACCTCCTCGCTTAAGATTAGGAGCTCTGTTTATTTCTATAGATTAAGACTATTACTTTTTTATTTTAATTAATGTAGTGATTCAATTTCAAAGATTACTTTCATTCTTAATTTTATAAATCTGGGTGGAATGAGAGCATGACCCTTATTCTAGATGCGTTCTTGTATAGCGTTCTTGTGACTCTTGGAAGAGAATCTCACCTGAACAACGGCTTGAAAGTAAATTCCTCCTAAATCGTTAATTACTTGAACTAATTGGGATACGTGACATATAATCCTCTTAGCTTTGGGTAATTAGGATTTTTGTGGCCATAAACTAGAATTGAACTTAATCCTCTAATTGAAATTAAGTGACCAAGACATTGGCGATTAACTAGGTTAGAGGAGACTAAATCACTAAGACATTAGGGTTTAGTCACTGACAGTTTTCCATGAAATGAATCTTGCATGATTAAAATAGTTGGGAAGAAAACTTAATCTGAAATAGTAAATATCTCCGAAACCTTAACTGCTTTCTCTCATATATTTTACACCAGTCTTACTGTTTGCTTTCTTATTTCCTTAAGTAATTGTAGCACAATTTCTAAGTGCCTTAAGTGAGCTGTCCATGTTGGGCTATAAAATAATATCTCAAAGAAAAAAAAAAAACTAACATAGAGTTTCTCAGAACCTATTGAAAGACTGAGTTTATGAGTGCTTGGAAAGGTTGTCGGTACGCTTGTTAACCCAAATGGCATTACTAGCCATTCATATAGCCCTTGGTAAGTCTTGAAAATTGTTTTGTGCCTTTTTTCTAGCTGCATTAAAATCTGATGGTACCCAGATCTTAAATTTAACTTCAAAAATAATTTAGAGCCATGGAGTTCATCAAGGAGTTCATCGACTGTTGGCATAGGAAACTTATCTTTCACTGTGATTGCATTCAAAGCTCTATAATATATATAGAATCGCCATATACCATCCTTTTTATTCACCAAAATAATTGGTTATGCAAAAGGACTATTACTAGGTTGTATGATTGATAAACCACTATTTCATGGTTTATCTTGTGCTCAATTAAGTAGTTTTTATCAACTCTTTACCCACTTATTCATACTATTTGTATGGTTTTACATTTGCCTTCCTAATTATGTGCTTTGATTGAAAACATGCTTCTTTGGCCTTAAGTTCCCTATGTTTTATCCTCTCTTATTACCATTAGATTCCTTGATATGTGTGTTAAGTGATTTCAGAGATTACAGGGCAGGAATGACTTAGAGGATGGAAAGGAAGCATGCAAAAGTGGAAGGAATACAAGAAGTTGGAGAAATTGCTAAGCTGTCCAGCCTGACCTCTTCGCACTCAAACAACTATAACTTTAGTTACAGAGGTCCAAATGACGCGCTTCCAGTTGCGTTGGAAAGCTAACGTCCGGCACTTCGATTTGATATATAATTTGTCATAGTTTTTCTGACGCTAGGTGACGCGAACGTGTGCTCCACGCGGACGCATCGCAGTGGCGAAAATCAGCGTGGCAGATTTCTTCTCCAGCGATTTCTGGGCTGTTTTCGACCCAGTTTTTGGCCCAGAAAACACAGATTAGAGGCTATAAAGTGGGGGAATCCATTCATTCATAATCATAAGCACACAATTCATAATTTTTAGGATTAAATGTAGTTTTTAGAGAGAGAGGTTCTCTCCTCTCTCTTAGGATTAGGATTAGGATTTTATCTTCTGCAATCACAGGTTCAATGTTCTTCTTATTTATTTTCTACTTTTATTATATACTTTTAATTATTATTCTAAGGGGTTTGTTACTTGTGACAACCAAAATGTTTGTAAGAAAGGTTGATTGCTTGGTTTAGTAACTATACTTGCAACGAGAATTTACTATAACTTCTAAACCATTAATCTTCCGCTCTTCAATGATCCCTTCTTGTAGCATTACCATTATCTCTATCTGTGTTTTCTGGCTATGCGATTGTCTATATGACCTAGATTTGACAGGTTTTGAACCATCAATCAATGGTATGTGGTGGTTGAATGCTCTCTCCGGGAAAAGTCCAGTTGGCTTAGCAAATACAGAGTTATAAGATTGCAACAATAATTGCATCACCAGATCCATATCTTTTGTGAAATTTAGGAGTTTTGGGTCCTCAATAATTGGAGCAGCTTCCAATGTATACATTTCTTCAATTACATTTGTCATGTATAGCCTCTTGAAATGATGTAGTTGTGTAGTTATTGGTCCTAAGGTTTGCAATCCTCTCAAAGTAACCAACTTCCCTTGGTCATAGTAATGAAATAACATATGAACATAGTTTGCTGCATGTGTTCCTAATTGCTTGAGCCAAAAGACACCTAGCACCAAATCAAATGAAGTCACGGGTAGTAAGAATACATGAATATTAAGATTATTCTCCTGAATTTTCACTGGCACATTAGCTATAAAGCCCTCTGTAGCTATGGTATGGCTATTTCTCACCATCACTTGGTATGTAGGTTGATGCCAACTTGGTAACTTAAGAAATTGTGCAATTCTTGGGGACGTAAAGCAATCTGAACTCCCATTATCAAGTAGTATATGTACCTTCATGCCATGTATTGTTCCTTCAAACTTCATAGTTTTTCCAACTATATTCCTATGTAACGCATTCATAGAGAGGTAAGGCTAGTAAATTCAGGATGTTGAATATATTCTGTTAAGGAATCAATGGGTAATGCAGCAGCTTCGGTTATAATTGTCTCTTCCAATCGCACTTCTTCATCAACTTCATCCTCAGTTTGTAAGAGTAAAAGATATTTATTCAGGCTATGGCTGAAGCTATATTTCTCATCACATGTGAAACAAAGACAATCTTCATATGCCTTTGTACTTCTGTTGGGGACATCTTCTTAATGGCAAGATTTCTTTGATTGGCAGGTGGCTTAGTAATAGGTGAATGTAATAAAGGAGAGAGTTTTGTGAGAGGAGTAATGGTGTTTTATTGAGTGTTAGGAGTTGTGTATCGAGATTGTATATAATTTTTGTTTGACCAATTGCTATTTCTTGGTTTGGTCTCAACTTTATCTTCATACAATTTGGCAAAAAAATTGCCACGAATCAAATTATCCGGGGCTTGAGCTATCACCTCTCTTCGAATTTCCAATTTTAATCCACCAATAAAATAATCCAAAATAACATTTGGGCTCAACCCGTAAGAACGACTTGCCAAAGTAGAAAATTCCATATAATATTGATGAACAAATCCAACTTGAGTAAGTTCGAATAAATCAGACCTTGGGGAATTAAATGGTGTAGCGAGGGACCAAAATGAGATTCAATAGCTCTAGCCAATAATTGCCAAGAATGAAATGAGCATGTCTTGTGCATCATTTGGAACCAGGGGACAGCTCTTTCTCAAAATATATGGCTGCATGCCAAATTTACCTTCTGATCTTCTGAAGGTTTGGTATAACTAAAAATACTGCTCTGCACGAAATAATCAATGAAGAATATTAGAGCCATCAAATTTTGGAAACTCAACATGGATGCTATGAATAGGACTACTAATTTTTGTGTATTATTATGCGCCTGAGGATTTACCACCATGAGCTGAAGTGTTTGTATTCATGGGTTGTTGTAGGCTATCAATTGCTTCCTCCAGGTGAGCAAAATGGGCATCACCAAATATAGCACCCACAAGTAGAATAATTATAAAAATTCTCAAATAGTATTAACTCACAAGAATAAAGTTTAACAAATAAGTATCTAAACATATACTTAGGGATTACTAAAAAAAAAAAAAACAGTAACAAAAGTAAATAGACCCAAATAATACCCACAAATAAAGAGATAGGTATAGCTAAAGAGTTTAAAACAAATTAAAAAGGAAAAAATATGTAAGAAGCAAAAGCACCATCGACTTCCAACCCATACTTGAAATTGGCAAAGAAATTTGTGTTATTGCTAGAACGAAAGAAGAAGAAGCATTCCAAAATTAGAAATTAAGAGTCATACTAGTCATAGTGTCAATATGTGTCCTTCTTTGTCTTATAATTTTCAATCACATAATCCTTCAATTGAGAATTGGTTTTTTTGTCTGTAGCCCTTTTCACTTTTCTCATTTTCATCACTTTTTGCCATATTCTGAATTTTCAGCCCATTTCTCTTTTTCTTCACCTATGTCCATGTGCAAAATAACTTTAATAGCCCTTAGTATCACCACATCAATATGGGCCTTAAATTTGCATCACATTAATATTTTCATTTACTGTTATTCCATTAACAAAATGAGGCAAATTGACTATTATGTGTGTGTGTGTGTTTTAAACAAGGTTCTGAAAATCGGATCGAACAGCTAGTTCAACTGGGTTAACAACTGGTCACTAGGGCAATCCGGTTGATCTCTAAAACTATCCTATAAAAATCGGTAAAAACACTGGTCAAATCGGTAGTTAACCGGTGAACCGGCCAGGTTTTTAAAAATATCGATTGTTTACAATGGGTCCAAAACGGCGTCGTTTTAACGCAAAAAAAAAAAAACTAAATGAACCCATATAGCACAACCTGATAACCCAACCCGACAACCCCTTATGGCTTATGCGAACTGAGAGACCTCAATCCCCTCACTCACTAGCCACCACATCTCAACCCTAATTTCACTTCGAAGTTCCAATCTTCATCCAACTCCAACGAAGGCCACTGTCCCTCCTAGTCTACCACAATCGACGCCACATCAGAGATGTTTTCACTGGACAGAAGGACCTCCAACGTGCGAAAGGAAGTCACCGTCGCGGATTGAAGCTGTTGTCACGGCGTCATTTTCTGGTCGTCTGAACTCCGAAGCTTCCATGGTCAGTGTCGTCTGCTTGTCTGGTCATCATAAGCTTTTCTGTCAACATCATCGGGCATTAGAATGTCCTTCAAACAGGTACACTTGGCTTTCTTTAGTTAACGAATATCCATTTGAATGTCATAGTTTTTTGCTTAATTATTAAACCCTCTTCTTCTATAAGTTTTCTGATGTCCTTCAAGTACTTCTTACTCTCGGATTTTTCTGTGCATCGCGTTATCGGTAAGCTTCTGAAGTAGATAGAAAAATTTGGTTATTTTGATAGGTTCAGAAAGGTGTCCCCTAGCCACACTAGTAATGTGTTCTAACTTGGTGCTGACTCATTCTAACTGCCAAAACCCCCTCGCTTAAAGGGATCAGGCTGCATGCTCTGAATTTGCCATTTTCCTGTAATTGTGAAAGCTATTTTAATACTTGTTACTATTTGTGGCTAATTTAGCATCTGTTGTTTGTGAATTGCAACATATAAGTCATTATTTTATGTATCTCCATGAAATTGCAATATAGTCTCATGCCATGACTCTGTTTATGATATTTAAAATTGTTGGAGACATTGGAATACTTAATGATGATTATAATTTCTGATGAGTAGTGTCTTTGTTTAGTTGAAAACTTGTTTGTTAAATGTTGTTTCTTTTGGTGGTAGAACATTTTGTGTTTGTCATTTGTGTGCGTTTTGATTTTCTTTAGTTATAAACTTTGATATTTGAAGTTGTTTATAAACTTTTAATGATAAATTATGGATAATTTATTGTGTAAAATTGTCCAATTTTGAATTTTATTAGTTTAGAAATTATTGATTTTTTTTATAATTTTACTCTATACTTAATCAAACCGGTTCAACCATGGTTTGAGCCCGGTTGAACCATTAAACATTGAACCAGTCACTTGACTGGTTCAATAACTAGTCTGGTTCTTTCAACCTTGGTTTTAAATTAACTATTTTAAGGTATTTTTTATCATTTTAATCCTGAGTAAAGTATCGTTTTTTTCTCTAATATTTAGAGTAAGTCTCAAAGTTATCACTAATGTTTAAATCATATTATTTAAGTTTCTAACATTTCAAACTTATAATTAATGTTGTCCTTCTTTCAACCCCTGGGACTGGTCTCTCAAAGGTAAACTCAGGTGCTCTCTGAATTTGCAAGTGGACTAAAAATCTTGGATTTAACCTCAGTAGCTCAGCACAATAACCATAGAGCCTCCTATATTGCTTTATGTAAGTTTCCTTTAATTCATCTATTCAAAATTATTTTACCTTAGCGGCTTTGGACTTAGTTAGTTCCACATTTCACTTGTTATATGCTTTCTTCATCAGTATGCTTAACTTGTTCTTCGAATTCTCAACAATTTTTTTTAGAAAAACTTTGCTTAGCAATTTGCTTGCATAATTCCCAATCTTCAACTTTTTTGAGCAATTGTGCTTTTGACAACTCTTCAACTATTATGTTTGTTTATTCTTTATCTTTCTACAGTATGTATATTAATTATAACCCTCCACACAAGTAACATTCATCCACCGAAGATCAACCTTTGCAAATCTCAAACTTCCGTCACTATGCACAGCATAGATAGTAGAACAATCTTTAAACCACTCTCTTGACATATAAAGAATTCCAACCTTCCACATGTACTGACTAAATTCCCAAAATGATCTCCCAGGTTAGAACTGTGCACCAATTTTACCCCTGAGATTTGTACAATTTTGGACCTCCAAATTGTGCTCTAGGCTACATATACAAGTCCTTCAACCTATTTCTAGCGTGACTCAGCAAGCACAGTACTGATGTGGCACAACCACTACTACCTGGATGAATGGAATGACGTCATTTTCATGGTTAGTGCATTTTGAAACTAAAATGTTATCGTTTTGTTATGAAGAGGAATTAAAGAGTTGCTTGGGAAGGGGTTGATACAACATTTTCTTCCTCTTTTCTCTTTAACATCAACGCTTCCTCTCCTCCATAGCCACAAAGAATGGTGCAAGATTAAGGCAGTGTTTCATCGTGGAAGGTCAATTTTTTTTTTTTGAAAATGACATTTTTTTTGGCTTATTTATCATTCTTTTCTTGAGTTGTTGTTTATGTTACTCTTTTCGTTTGCATTCAGGATTTTCTAGGAATGTTATGTTGTTAGGATTTTTTTTTGTTCATATGTAAGAATTTTTTGAAAATTGCATTTGTGATTTTATTTTTTTAGTGTCATGTGTTTTAAGTGTTTTTTTTCTTTTGATACAGATGGTGCAGTGTTGGATATAATATTTCATCATAGGAGAAATTTTGAGAAAGGCGAGGATAGGAGATTGGATTATTATCCTGACAGCAAACATTGCTTGTGTGAGATTGATGTGGACAAGTTGGATATTTTTTACCTGAGAAACTATTTTAAGGAGTTAGGTTATGACAAAGTGAATGAAGTGTGGTGGCTTGTACCTGGGAAGAGCCTAGAAGTAGGATTGAGGCATTTAAACAATGATGATGAGTTAAAGGAGATGTGTTTTTTTGTTGAAAAAAATGATGGTATTATTGATGTGTACATTGAACATGGGATTTCATCACCTAAGTTACTATAAAAGAAGGAGGTTATAGTGTACCTTGATGACCAGGTAAGGGATCTTGAGGAGCATGCAAAGACAAATGCCACCACAACCCAAACCTTTGTCCCAAAACTACTACTGAGAAGCCACCTCCATTGAATATGAGAAAACCCTCTGATTATAATAAGCCTATTTTTCATGCTACTAATACATCAAATCCTATTACTGGTTCTTATGTTAAGCCCACTATGAGTTATACTCTCATACCTAAAGAAATAGTTTTGAGACCTAAAATTTGAATTCGAAACTGAAGCCTAAGCCTAAGATAATCCCAAAACTAACACAAGAAAAAGTGACCAAGACCAGAAAATACTACTTGAAATCTTTCACCTTTAAGGTTTAGTGAAAGCTGGATCAAAATAAAAGTTGGATACGACACCCCAAATATTACTTTCTTATTATTTTGACTCTCGTGACAACTATGAGAGTGCAAAAAGATGAGCTGTATAAGCCAGCTCTTAAAGATAGTTCCTCGGATTAAAGCTTTAGGGACAAAATTCGTTCCTCTATGTTTAAAGGAAGAAATGATAATTTGAGGAAGAAGGTTCAAAAGGACAGTGGAAAGAAAAAATTGAAGGAGAAGATATGTGTTGATGATGATGCATTTGTGGAGAAAGTTTCAGTGACGAAATTGATCTTGGATTTGTGGGGGTTGCCATGACTGAACTTTATGATGCCTATCATCCGAGTTCTGATTCTGATGGTGCAAACTCATGACACTCCATAGAGGTAAAAATTGTACCGAATTTCTGAGGATGAGATGAATGAATAGGATGAATTTGAGGAAGTTTTTCAAGTGTTTAGAGAGGGTGCTAGTTTTGGTGAATTGTACTTGTAAGTGGACATAAAGTTCAACTCTAAATATGATTTCAAAGAGGTAGTGAGGGAGTTTACTATCCAAGAAGGAAGACATACTCGATTCAAGAAAAATGATAGAAAAAGGGTTAGACTAGTCTATAAGGTGAATGAATGCAAGTGGGTAATCTATGTTTCGAGGGACCATGAGGACAGTTGCTAGCAAGTGAAGGGATTTATAAATGATCATACCTGTCCAACAGAAGATAAGAATAGGACAACCAATAGAAACTGGGTTGCTAGTAAGTTGGTGAAGAAAGTGAAGAAATATCCTAACTTTAGGAGCTGTGATGCTACAACATTCTTCAAGACCAAATATAATTTGTTACTTAATTGGAATTCAATCTCAATGTCACTTTCTGATGCTAGAAATGTTGTTTATGGTGATGAGAAGGCACAATATACCTTGGTCAGGGATTATGGTTTAACTCTGCTCAAGACCAATCCGGGTTCTACAGTTTAAATATGCATAGTGTAACACCCTATCCTTCAAAGCCATATGCTTAAGTCTTAAATCAATGAGGGTTTGGTACTACGACACAAGGATGAGATGTAAATACTTATGTATAGAAGAAGGTATTAAGCTAGAAGCCTATAAGAGGATTTAAACCTCGGGTAAAAAGATAATTCGCCAATCGTTCACACTCGATAATATACATAAGCACGTCGCAAAAAGCAAATAATTAAAATCTTAAAGGAAGAATAAGAGTAATGCGACATATATAAGTATATATAAATATCTACTAGTCTCATCCCGTGAAAATTAAGCTAGCTAGAGTTACAATAGTAAAACAGTTGATGTACGTAACTTGTCTTTCCAAGAATACATCATAAGCCTCTATAGGCAAGTTTTTAAAATAAATACAACATATAAGTTTTTCCAAAAGAAGGAGAGATTCTAAAATCAAAACAGAAACAAAAGTTTTCTTTGCCATCTTCCAGATAAAACTCCTACTCATTGAGGAGCATTGGGTCTTGCATCTAAAAAACAGAAATAATATATGGGTGAGAACCCAAACCACCGGGTTCCCAATAGGGTAAAAGTACCAAATTGATACAATATAAGATAACAGAAACTCTCTAAGAAATCTTAATCTTCCACTTCTCATTGATCCAAGCCTAGGGTTCTCACTAAACCAGACAATGACAACTTACCTAAGGAAATCTAAACTATCTATTTATTCTCAGTTTTCCACAAACATCCAATTACCACATTAGGAACAATCCTCAGCGTCACCACCGCCAGCATAAGGGATCTCTCTATTGTTTAAAATAATACAAAGAATATACAAATAGAGAGAACAGATAAAGCAATTAGCTCAAATAGCATATAGATACAATTATTCAACAAGGCAAACTAAATACAAGATGGACACCCAATCAATACATACAAATGTAAATGATGCATGTCTGCCCCTATTGCTAATGAGCTCATCTGTCGGTTATAAAGCCAAACTCGACATGTCCAGTAGCGAATCCTGGATAGTTCCTCGGTGCGTGCATCTCAAAGAGGTATTCACTAAACCAATAACCCTATCACGGCCTTCGGCCTAATTTTCTCATCAAATCATCATCATACTCAATAATACCATCATTTTCATAATATCACAACCAATTCAATCATGCAATTATCCAACATATTACAATTTTCACTAAACCAAACAATCAACCACAACAATTCAACAATAATCCTAAGGCCACTAGCCTAGGACTTCATGTCACATTACATGGTATTTACCCAAAACTTAAATCCACACCTTAATGTCGCAACTTCAAGCTTCCAAACTTTCCAAGCCTCAATTTGACTCACTCCAATGTCCAAGTCTAATATCTACAAATCCACTAAATCAAGCTTCCAATTACTCAATCTAATACCATATTATACAATTTGGTACAATGTCAAAACTAGGGCTCATATAAATTGATGAACCAAGAGGAAAAAAGGGATCCTTACCTTTATCCATTGAATTTAATGATAGAAACTACCAAGAACACAAGTTAGGGAACCCCTAGAATATCAAAATCACTAAAAACCCTCAATACCTAAACTCAAAACACGAAATTATCTTTGAATGAGAAACTAGAGCCAGGATTTTGAGTTACTCACCAAATTAATTAGATAGAATTAAAGAGAAGAAGACAAGCTTCACGTGGCCACAAATACTGCGGCGATCGGAGCTCCATAGCAAAAGTTATGATGATTTGAAGGTGA